>NW_015549669.1:60652-112124 GCF_001515605.1 Sinocyclocheilus anshuiensis | reverse complement strand
ATGTCTTCTATTGTGTGCTAAATACTGATTAATGTTACATAAAAATACTATACATATTTATATATTTTGCTATTGTATTATGGAGTGACACGTTAATAAACTTTTCTATACCCCTCTGATTATATAATGGTAAATATTACAATATCATAGCACAACAACAGTGATCAGCAATAATGATAAGCCTAATATTCACAATAAAAATAATAAGGTCATATAGATCATAACACAGTCTTGGAGGTAAGAAGTGGATTATCCTTCACCTGAAATGTTTGTCTTTTCATCCTGAAATGCGAGGCAAATGTTGGATCACAATAATTAGGAACCACAGTTTCCACAAATCCCTTCATTTGATTGGGATGTTCTCTTTTATTCTGGAGGGCAAGGGCAGTGACTGTAACATTGAGCGTATTTTGCAGTATTAAACACGTATTTATACCAATTTCATCAGGCTCTGAAAATTCTTCAAAAAGAAAACAAAGAATGGCCTTCTCAGCTGCCATAGTTGCGACTCTTGCGTCATCAGAACAGTGTGTTCAACGCATCACCGTTTCCGTTTAAAAAACTTTTTGCACCGTTTTTGTCGGGGCTGAACGCAGCCCTGTTTCTAGTTTAGTTCTCATTACCTTGTCAACCCTTGTGTATTTTAGCCCTGGTTTCCCTGTTTTTCTTGGTCAGTATTTGATTTTGTTCTCTTTGTTACTGGGCCTTGTAATTCTGTTCTTGTTTTTTTTTTTTTTTTTCCTTCCATTAAATACTCTGCATTACCCTGCTTCCATTCCTCTGCATTACACAATAGTGTGTTTATTTTGTGTGGAAATGCAGAGTCAAGACATAACCAGCAACACGTCTCAGTGGCGCAAATTCCACAGATCTTCAAATAACATCTGATTTGTAAGACTAGTTCATTATGAACCTGTAATGTAGCAATTTGCTTCATTTGGAAACCTAAGCATGATATTACGAGGCAGCGTGTAAGTGTCAGGATGAATGACTTAAGTGTGCCAAAGTTCTTTTGAAGTTGAGGAATTGCAGGGGTAGAGGAAGTTCTTCAATGCTCTGTTGAAGTGGGAGGAAGTTTCATTTAATTGGATTTTGATGCTGCCTGTTGTCATGGCACCCAGATTCTGTCATTTCATATAAGGTCTTTTTTCATCGGATGGGGGAAGAGATCTCAGGCGAAAGGAAATGAGCTTCCTGGAGGAGCAGCCTGCAATAGAGCAGCCACATTGATTGGGGGAAATGAATGTGTTTGGGCTCGCAACACAATGAGTCTGAGTGGCACACGCTGAAGTGGCCACAGATACTCTGCCTGCCGGCAAACAAATTAAGATAGGAAATAGAAGTGGACTCATATAAACATAAAAATAAGGAGTTCTTTAACTTCCTGGTGTGCTCCGTTTGGTTTCATTGAATTGAAATAAAATGATCCAATAGAGCACTCCTCAAAGTGGACAAATAAAATGACAGTGTATTACTGCAATATGTTCAAAGAATTGACTGGCTTCTTGTCAGTATTTTTCACTAGGGTGCTGCTGAAAAATCATAATGATGGTTTATGACTCAAAACCTTTTCATTTTAGAACTGAGGATGAACACTTCAGAAGCCCAAATTAAAGATAACCGATTAGTAATATGGGATTTTTCAAGAACTAATGCAGATTGTGATATCCAAAAAGCAGGCTGGCTGATGACCAATAATGGTTATATAGACCGAATTGTACTGAATATATGACAGAAGTTTGGGGTCATTGTTTTTTTTTATATACTTTTATTCAGCAAGGATGCATTAAATTGATCAAAAGTGACTGTAAAGACATTTATACAGATTTCTATTTTAAATCAATGCTGTGCTGTTTATTTAAATTTCTATTCAAAGAATCATTTATCACAGTTTCCACACACAATATTAAGCAGCACAGCTATTTTTAATACTGATAATAATGGGAAGGTTTAAAATTAAACAGAACAAAATAAATAAATAAATAACAAATATTTTTATAAAAAAACTATTATTCTAAATTTGTACAGTTTTACTGTATTGTTTCACACCAAGGACCATAACTATAATGATAACAATAAAGATATGGTTTGTAAAAATTTTTAAAAATCTTAAAGATTAGCAGAGTTCACACCCACAACTATAACAATAACGACACAGAGGAACGCTGTGTTGGAATCACTTTCAAAACTTTTTTTTCCCAGCTGAAAAATAACAAAAACATTGACAGCCAATCAGAATCCATCCTTCTTTAACGATCTCGAGAATTTAAAGTGGCAGATGACCAAACTGCAGCATGTGCTTATAATAAACATAACATTATTGTGCCTTGGTGTGGGCCACTGATTTATATAATGTGCAGTTCTCTATTATAGATCAGCGGTGTGGTTGATAATATAGTTCTCATTAACTTTATAGTTATCATTCTTGGTGTGATCAGGCCTTTAGAGCAGGGGCGAGGCCAGAAATGTTTAAAGGGGTCATATGATGCCCATTTTCCACAAGTTGATATGATTCTTTAGGGTCTTAATGAAAAGTCTGTACCCTTTAAATTTTAATGAGCTCTGCTGGCCCCGCCCCTCTCTTCCGAGCTGCTCTCAGAGAGACTGTTTACTATAGCCGCATTAATCGTGAAACTTGCTAATTGCCACATTATTAGGAAAGGCGATTCATTACAAAACATTATACTCACTTCTTCTGTAGATGAGGCTGGATCATGAATGATGAATGAATGTAGACGCATTTATTTAGATCGGGGGAGCATTCCCTTCAGAAACAAACAAAATCCACTGCGAGTTCAGTGGCTCAGATTTTGGGAGTAAATGACGACTGCTATGTTCATTATTACATCCAACAACAGGACACCTCAATCGCTTGTTAGGAGTCATTCTTGTCAACATCTGCTCCGGCGGTGAAACAATGGCGGACTGATGACAGCTCACTCAGGGCAGAGCTAAGGTAAGACACCAGTCCAGTCTGTGCTGAAACGCTACTGTCAATCAAACTATCGTGGGAGGGGCCTGTCTGTGTGACATCACACAGACAGGCATCTGAGATCGGCTCGATTTGAGAAAGGGGTAAAGATTTTAGTAGATTAACAAAAAACCACTGGGTGGATTTTTATCATTATAGGCTGGTTGTGTACACACACTGCCAACACACATTTCAGTTCAAACAACTTGTAAAAGTGCATGTAGCATCCTATGACCCCTTTAAATTGGTGGGCCTACATAAAACAGAGTGGGCAAAATGTATGAAAACTGCAAATTGCCAACAGAAAATACAGCACAAAGTTTCAATACACAGTACTTTTAAAACATTGTTTAATATTATTATTATTCATTTTAATTTAATTCGTTTTAATTTAATATTATATTTTAATTTCAAAATTTACTAATACATTATTACAATTAAAAGTTGTATCTGTTAATGGCTAACATTCGTACCTGAGCTAACACAAATAACAATGAACAGTTGTATTTTTATTAACTAACGTTTACAACGATTAATAAATATTACAACAAAATTGCTCATTGTTAATGTATAGTTAATGTATTATCTAATGTTATCTAAAGGAAGTTTATTGTAAAGCATTACAGTCTTCGCATATGATCTCATAATCAAGTGTTTCTGTCAGTTCGCGTTCAATGGAGAGTAAACATCGAGGACCGTAGAAATGAGCGCAGCTGCAAATATGCAGTTTGTTGTAGAGAACAGTATCTAGCACAACATTAATGTGTTTCTTTTAACAAAGGACGCATCTATTTAGCAGATTAAACACTGTGCCTGTGCTAATATGATGCTTCAAACATGCTTGGCTCAGATGTTTCCAATCCATTACCCGCAGGTGGTCTAGCTTCATTTGTTAATGGTACGGATTCATTGCTAAGACTTAGGCCCAATCCCAATTCTATTTTATACCCCTTCCCCTTCCCCTTCCCCTACCCCTCTGCTTACCCCTTCCCCTTGTCCCTTGAAACAGAGTGTCAAGGGGTAGGGGTGAAAATATTCCACTTCCTGGGAATTGGAACACCACTACTATGCCGTCACACGTCATCATACGTCGTCTAGCTCCTACAATACCCACACCTATACTGGTGTGCATTAGAGCCTTTAATTATCGTTCTATATTAATGCGCTGCTTACTGACACACACACACACACATACAGTATATATATATATCGGAGATCGTGCAGCTCACACATCCAGGAGAAAAGAAACTTGTCAGCACTGCCCCGCAACTTTTATTAATAACAGTTTAAATACTGAATCGCTACATTATATTTTCCAGCAACGAGAGGATAAAATCGCTGTTTTTTTAAGTAAACTCACTCTAAAAAGAGAAACGCGCATACACGCAACTTTCATCTCTCTCTCTCTCGCTCTCCAATTGGCAATATTTGAGAAAAGGGTTTAGCCATTTATAATTATTGGGGGGACTAGCCCCCCTCAATGTCTATGGTTGTTATCGCCCTGATCAGACATGAAAATATGTTGTGGCACTATCGTGCAGTCTATAATGACATGACGTTAGCAAATATTAGCAATTTTTTGCAAACATTTCTTTGAGTAACATGACCATAAATATGAACTCATGATTGAATGTAACATAAAACAAATGATTACTTTTTGTTAAAATCTTTATTAATGCCAAATATGCTTACATTTATGTCTTTTTGTTCGCTCGGGCAGCCATGTTGCCCCTGAAGCCGGTTTACGCTGAGATAATTCATACCCCTTCGTTTGAAGTGTGGTCCCGAAAAAACTTTGTTTGAAGGGCTGTCTGGCCCTTCCCCTACCCCTACCGCTCCAACCAAAAGAGAATTGAGACACCCCTACCCCTTCACGTGAACGCGCGAAACGGAAAAGGGGAAAGGGGAAGGGCTAAGGGGTAGAATTGGGATTGGGTCTTAGTTTCAATTGGGATCTTTAATATATACTTTTTAATATTAGTTGGGGACGCTTGACTGATTGCACAGACACTATTGGAACTATTTTCCTGTTTGACACTGTAAAGCTGCTTTGACACAATCAGAATTGTATAAAGCGCTATACAAATAAAGGTGACGTGACTTGACCTGACTAAAGAACTGATCTGATTGGTGTTTGTTTCACTATTTTCAAATTCAACTCCACAAAAGTGCGCAATTTACTATTATGTCTTTACGTCGTAAACATATCATTGTGGGTGGGGCTAACAGAAACTGATGAATCATGATTTTGACAAGTGTATTGGAAGAGGGAAAACTAAATTGCCTGTAATTGATCATGAAAACTTGTGTTTAATATATGTTTTTAAACTAAATATATAAAGTTACAGTGAAATAAGACTTTTATTATTATCTTTTAATAAATTACATCCATAAGGAAAATTACCAACTTCTCATTGGGTGGGCCACAGTTGAAAGTGGGTGGGCCTGGGTTTCGCCACTGCTGGAGACTTCTTTCAAACCAACCCAATCAAGTAAATATTTATTTTACACAACATTTACTCAATATATATATATAGAGAGAGAGAGCGAGAGAGAGAGAGAGAGAGCAATCTGGAACACCAGCTAATATTGCAGTTTTAATCCTTCTTAACCCATGAAGTAAAACCAAGTAACACCACACCAGCCTGTTTCCATGTTTATTCAGGCTCGCAACAATTTAATCCCAAATCATCTTTGCTTTATCAGCACAGCAACTTCTAATAGCTAATCATTTCCACAATGTTTGGCTAATTACGACTCATACAACGCCATCTAGCATAGCAGTTTGTTAATTAGCTGGGTGATATTCCAGGAATATTAACAGGGGCGCACGGAGAGATTAACTGTCAGTCATTTCTGAATTAAACAAACGTCATTGGCTGCAGACGAATGTAAACACAGCTAAACTCTCTACTTAAGAGGAGTTATGAGGGTATAAAAAGTGTTCCCAGTCCCAAGTTCTCTGTCCGCTGTTAAACGTCTTCCTGAGTTCGTCTCCCTTGGTTCCTGCAAATAAAGTCTTGGTAAAAGTATTCTCCAGCGTCTCCTCGGTCCTCGTGTATGTGCATCGTGACAGTGAGCAGTTCATGATCATGATTGTTTTAATTGTAGCTGTACTGTAAAATATTACATTTTATTTTCTTAACTTTTGTTATTTAATTAACAGTGAAATAATACAATAGAAATATTATTAATTTTGTTTACAATATTTATTTAGTAAATAATCCTTTTAGTAATAATAATTAAAAAATTATAATAAGTATTATTATTATTATTCACAATTTAGACCAAATTGTGCATACCAAACAAATGCAGTAAACCTAGAGCTTTAAAAAAACACACATTTTAAATTTCAACCATAACTTTTAATCAGAAAAAATAGCATTTAGATATTTTACTCAAATCGCACAGCCCTAAAATTTAGAAAAACATTACAAAGATTATGTTTCTCTTTTTATTGAATAACCCACACAATCAGGCACATGCACAGGTAGGGCTCAACCTGTGCAGAGCACATGCCCTTTTTGCCCTTACACTCCGAAGTACCCTTTTTTTGGTGATGGTGTTTTTTTTTTTTCCTTCAATAAATCAATGATATTGGTCACCCTTTACATCTGTCTGTCTGCTTTACAAATATTTAGCTAATGAAAGGTATTAAAAAGAGCTTGTGACTAAATCTTGTTGGATCCGCTCAAACTGTCAGTAAACCTCATAACTCCACCCCCTCTATCTTGACTGAATGAACTGAAGATCCACAGCAGCTGAACCTGGTCTGCAAGGGTAAATAAAGATCTTGAGAGAGTCCGACCAGCGGATAAAAACATCACAATAATCCACAAGTAATCTAAGTCGTCCACAAGCTGCATTTGTTCATAATAAAATACATCATTAAAGACTGATCATTTCAAAAGCACTTGACAAGACTGTTGTTTCCGGCTACAAGTCCACTATCCATAATATTGCTTTTTTCCAATGAAAAAGTCATCACATGTGAATCAGGAGAGAAATATGTGCACATCAAGCATTCCTTCACTCACACAAAACTGGACGTGTGCTTTTAACATACATCATTCCGCAAACATAACCCCCCCCGGCCACCCCCTTTTGAGCCAGTGACCCTGACTACCCAAACTCACACAAATTCGATATGTTGGACTGGCTGTCGTTGTCCTCTGGCATTTATTCAAGCTGTATAGCTGTATATTCTAGAATTTGTTTTACAAGTAACTTAAAATGTCACAAACATTTTTGGAGGGCTCTGAAAGCATGAAATTAACTATTTATTTCCAGGTTTTGATGACGTCACAGCTCAGGATAGTCTTTATTGTGGGGCTGTGCACTTTGTTGCATGCTGATTGGCGGATGACATCACATTTACAGCTCAGAAAAAAGTGCTCAGAGCTGAATTTCGAGGTGCCAGAGGTGAATTAAAGGTGGTGTTACAAAATTAAATAGCAAAAATTACTGTTTTCAAGCAGGTTTACATCTGAAACACTCCCAACGGCCCAAACTCACATAAATTCGTTATGTTGGGCTGGCTGACATTTTCCTCCATTTTCCTGGTGTTTACTCAAAAATAGCTTCTAGAATTTTTTTTTCATGTCTGCTGACATCACAGCTCATGATAGTCTCTATTATGGGGCTGTGCACGTTCTTGTGATGCCATCTGCCAATCAGCATGCATTTACGGCTCAGATGATTTACTCAGAAAACATCCTCAGCGAAGTGAATTCCCATGAAGCAAGTCACATATAGGAGGGGTCATGAGACAGCAGAACTCTTATCAAGACGATGAGAGGAGTGCTAATGGCCAGCTTTCTCCAGGTATTATGGACGTCCGTGATCGGGACACTCAAACAAACGAAGGATAGGAGAATGTATCCCAGTATTTAAAATATTACACGTTTGAGCTCCAATATGTGAGCTCCAAAAAGTGTCAACAACAAAACTGTGAAAGTTCAAAATCGCTCTGAGAAAGTTGATGCCATTGGTGGAGCCCATTTATCTTTAATGTCGGGGTTGGGGCTGACAGTGTGAACAGAAAAGGGAGCACAGATTCGCCGGGTTGAGCAGCGCTTGAGTGAAGGGAGTGAGCCGTTGCCGAATATGAGGGAATTCTGAAAGATTGATGAGCAGAGGAGGATGATGGTTGGGTTAGCAGTCTGAGAAATTGGACTAATCCATCCAAGCTTCTTCAACGGATCAGATCAGTGCATTCTCCTCCTCAACTTCCCATCACAGCATGCTGTCCTGTTAAAATAGCTCGGTCTCTGGAGGTTTATGCTTGTAAAGCACTCCTCAGCACCAGACTTCTGAGCTTTCTACTTCCCTTCGTGCTCTAAAACTGCAAACAGCTTTGTTTTAAACCCGTTTCTGTCTTTTTCTTTTCTCTCTCTTTGTTTTGCTCTCTCTGTAATTCATATCTATGCACACATAAACAACTTCCCCTCCTGTTATCGTCATTTAGCCTTGTCACGAGTGTAATTCTGGGCCCAGAGTGCCCCCTGCTGGTGAGGCGCGGGACAGCAGACACCGTGCTCCACTGCTGTGAGAGAAACCAAGTATGAAATCACTCTGGCACCAGGCCTGCCAACCTCAGCCAACGGCCCTCTTCCTGAGCACCATCTGTAGCCTCCAAGGGATGAGAACTGGATGGCTAGTCCGACTGGGTTCCATATCCATAAACAGAGCCCTAAACCTGAGGGAAATGACCGCACAGGGCACAGCTCAAAGACTCATGCTCCGCATGCGTGGACATGTCCTTTCAGGTTGTATATTTCACATCCGCATTCCTGAATGTAGTTGACTGGAACTGCATTCTTTTACAGAGAGATGAATCACCCTGATGAAACCTGTGTTTAAATGTCTATACAGTTTTATTTTTTGTTTTATTTTAGTACCTCAACTTAAACTAAAAGAAAACCCTGATGTTATTACAGCTAGGAGGTTTTCTGTGTTGCATTGTGGCTTATTTATCAGTGGCTTATGACTGCGAAAACAGCAATGTGATTAAACACCCCAATATTCAATAGTTGATTTTTTTTAAGAATAAAAAAATTTGAATTCTTCTGTCAAGCAATATAGTACACTGGGGTTGACAAACACACAACATGACATGCCTATTGTCAGACTATGTTCCGTGTTTTGTGGTTGTTTTCCTCATGTGCCTTCCTTTCCCATGTTTAATTTGTCCCAGGTGTTTCCCATGATGTTTCATTGCTCCCAGGTGTGTCTCGTCATCCCCTCCTCCTGTGTGTATAAATAGTGTTCCCTGTGTGTGCTCCAGCGGCCGGCATTGTTTGTGTCTACAGTGCTACGTGTGATTCCCCGTGAAGATGAATAAATTCCTTGGTTTCTGTACTCTTGGTCTCCTCGTTCCTTGCTCCGTGTTCCCGCACCGTAGCAGATCGTGACAGAATACCGGACCAAAAAGTAAGCGGCACCCCCTCTCACCGTTTTGATTTCTGTTTTTTGAAAGTTTTTGCTTTGTTGTTTTTCCCGTGCGTTCCTCCACGTCCCCAAATGGAGGAACGATTAATGTTTATCGCGTTGGCTCAGGCGAGCCCAGACCCCATCGTCTTTGCAAGGGCGTTCGTGCCGCTCGCCCTCACCAGCTCCCTCGAGGGGGAAACCCTCGCAACGCTGTTCCGGATCGGAATGACATTCCATCATCCCATGGCCTCCGGAGTCCCCAGATCCGCCATGGCCTCCGGAGTCCCCAGATCCGCCATGGCCTCCGGAGTCCCCAGATCCGCCATGGCCTCCGGAGTCCCCAGATCCGCCATGGCCTCCGGAGTCCCCAGATCCGCCATGGCCTCCCGAGTCTCCAGATCCGCCTTGGCCTTCCGATTCCCCTGCTCCCCCATGGCCTCCCGAGTCTCTGGCTCCGCCTTGGCCTTGGCCTCCCGAGTCCCCTGCTCCGCCATGGCACCCGGAACGGGTACCGCTCTGTCCCGTGTCTGTCCTGAGGGACCTCCAGAGTGCCCAACCCCCCCTCCCCATTGGATGTTATGTGGCGTGAGGACACGCCTTCCGGAGGGGGGCGTTATGTCAGACTCTGTTCCGTGTTTTGTGGTTGTTTTCCTCATGTGCCTTCCTTTCCCATGTTTAATTTGTCCCAGGTGTTTCCCATTATGTTTCATTGCTCCCAGGTGTGTCTCGTCATCCCCTCCTCCTGTGTGTATAAATAGTGTTCCCTGTGTGTGCTCCAGCGGCCGTATTGTTTGTCTACAGTGGTACGTGTGATTCCCCGTGAAGATGAATAAATTCCTTGGTTTCTGTACTCTTGGTCTCCTCGTTCCTTGCTCCGTGTTCCTGCACCGTAGCAGATCGTGACACCTATAAAATGTAGTGTTTTTGTTTTGTTTTTTTTAGGCATCTATGGTTCGAGGAAGAACCTTTAACATCCATAAAACCTTCCGTGTTTCAGATTAAAATGATTAATAAAAAAATTTTAACACTAAGAACAATATGTTCACTAAAAGGTTCTTTGGGGTTCAAAACGGTCATTCTATTGCATCACTACAAAAAAAAAAAAAAACACTTTTTTTATTTTTAAGAATGTATCATACAAAAGCAAGAAGCAGTTACTACACATTCTGTTGAAAACTAATCTGTCCTATGTCCAATAAGTTTGGATCAAATATTATCAGTTTTAGACAAAACAGAGGGGGTAAATTTATTTAAAACCAGTTATAATTAATCAAAATTAATGTCAGTTAATTTCTGTCAGTTATTCTGTCAATTGGAGTGTCTATTGATTTAAAATTTAATTATTTAAAACAGAGCTTTCAATTTGACAAGGATTGACTTTCATTGTATGAAAAAAATTGTGTGTGTGTGTGTGTGTGTGTGTGTGATATAAATATAGATATAGATAGTGATCAGAGTAACAGACACACCAACTTTCGTAAAGTCAGCAAAAAAAAAAAAAAGTGTAATAAAAGACTCATCAATTCAACTGATTACTATCATATTTTTACCAAAAATCTACTGTGCTAATTCCTGCACACTATAAATCTAGACACCAATAAGTTTACATCTGCATTGTAATTATTCTTCCAATCTAAACTTTCTGACTTTTTTTTCCGGTGATATGGTTATTATGTGGTGTATATACATTGGTTGCCATAGTAATAACGTAGGCGTCAACACGCTGACCCAGTTCTTGTCACTTTCACCTATCTGCTACAACTGTGAGTGCAGAGCTGGCAGTATGGAGAGAGGTGACAGAAAACAAGACATTTTCACTCTTTATCAACACTGTGGCATAACGTTACTGTTCTCAAATCACACAGCATTCTGAATTATGAGGGACTGACAATCTAATATGAATCTGATTTCAAATGCACATAAAATTTAGGTTTGCTAAAAGTCAAAAAATGTTTTCCTTTGCTCAACCTACATAAAATAATCGTATTTGAATCAACCAGGGAATCAGGAAATCAAGTTTCAGTGAGCCTCTGCTGGTATATACTGTAATTACACCATTCTCTGGGCAAAAAGCAATTTTTATTTTTTTTGACAGGCATTGACATGCAATTTTTTTTTTTTTTTATTGACAGGCAGTCAAAAGTAGCATGTATGCAACAAAACATTTTTTTCCAAGCAACATATGATCACAAAGAAATTTCATTATTGATTTTTTGACAGTTCTTAACAGCAGAGTGTTTTTCCAGGACTATTGAAACGAGTTTTAATTAAAGAGTCAAGGTTGATTGGATGAGCCGTGTTGAAAGCCATTGTAAAATTAATATAAACACACGACTTTGATGCACATTCTATGTGAATACACCAAGCTGCTATTATGGCAACAATAGAGCTAATGAAAAATTAATTTAAAAAATGGCACATTTATGGCACATTGATGTCTTTTATCATATTGCTGTTTTATAAAAGCAATAAGCCACTCAACGACACTGATTTTACCATGGGTAAGAGGTGTTTTTAGGCACAGTACAAAGCAGAGTCTCTCATGACTTACTGCTTCAATAACAGTCAAATCAGCTTCACAATCACATTCAGCAGGCATCAGAATGAAGAACAGATTGCTGTGGCCAACAAATGTTAGAAAATATTTTTGGAACCAAAATTGTACGAGCTGGCAAGAATATAAATTCTGTATAATTGGCAGGATTGGGCATAAATGACTCCGAGTTAATGCACCTCAGCTTCCTGTTAAAGGAAAAGACTCCACGGAGATCCTTCAGTAAGAATTTGCATTTTAAAATGATGATACACCATGTCTACACAAAACACCACTCATCGACAGCACATGGTCTGTTTAGTATAGGCTGAGGCCAGAGACTAAATTGATTTATCAGTGCTTGATCAGTGCATTTTTTTTTATTTTTAATATTTATCAATTATACATTAATATACATTAATATATTATTATAGTTGTAAGTAGAATGGAGTTGTTATGAACTAAAATCTTAATATATGAACTAAACTATTTTAGTTTCATTAGTTCATTAGATAAACTAAACTGCATGTGTCCCATGTACACATACATTTGTGCTGCATACCCAGGTTGAAGATTAACACTTGCCAAGCACCAAAAGCAAGGAAAATCTGGCATTGGCAAGTAAATAATATTACATCAGTTGCCAATGTACTAGAAGTTTATGTATAAAGTGTTTTTTCTCTATTCAGTACTCGTCAGCTGTTTTTTTATTTTTAATATTTATCAATTATACATTAATATACATTAATATATTATTATAGTTGTAAGTAGAATGGAGTTGTTATGAACTAAAATCTTAATATATGAACTAAACTATTTTAGTTTCATTAGTTCATTAGATAAACTAAACTGCATGTGTCCCATGTACACATACATTTGTGCTGCATACCCAGGTTGAAGATTAACACTTGCCAAGCACCAAAAGCAAGGAAAATCTGGCATTGGCAAGTAAATAATATTACATCAGTTGCCAATGTACTAGAAGTTTATGTATAAAGTGGTTTTGTTTTTGTTTTGTTTTTTTCTGTATTCAGTATTCGTCAGCTGCAATTAACCTTACGGCCTCTACCTTTGTTTAAATAGTTTGCCAGTCCTTCCTCTTTATTTATTATTTTCTCTGTCCGTCTCTCTCTCTCTCTGTCAGGTTGTGGTATCCTGGTGTAGCAATGGTAAGTCTTGGCATTTAGCCATAGCACAAATAAAAGCATGTTTATAACTAAAGCTTTAGCCAAATCCCACTCGGGCATAGTTGTTCGAAAATGCACCATAAATCTTCAATTAATATTCCTTTTTCAAGTTAAGTTCAGTTGATAGCATTTAAGGCATAATGTTTATTACCACAAAAATTTATTTCCTCTTTTTTCCCCTCTTTTTATTCAGCAAAAAGCAAAAATACAGTTTACAGTGTATTTTATAAGAGTTTATTGTGACCCACTTACATTGGAAGTGAATGGAACCAGTCTGTTAATGAAGTCAGCATGAAATGCATGTTGCGACTAACTTTATAACAGACATATTTCTGAGTGAAACAGCTAAAAATGCAGGGCAGGGCATGAATTGATCCATCAGTTGTTGGTTGGATTGTGAAAAGTGGCTGTTGTATACTGGAATGGAGGCAGATCTGAATTAGAGATTCACCGATGTATCAGCCAGTGATTGGGATCGCCTGATAAAAGCAATTTATTTCAGCCATCGGCCGTCGATTGTTCAAAATCAGCCGATGATCGGGGCGGAAAAAGGTGTCAGACTGCAATTCATAATATGTGTGAAGAAAATCTCTCTGTTGATTTTAGGGCTGTACATTCTATCATGAAATTCATACAATGAATGCCATTTTGACGCTTTTAAATGTGATGTGACAGATCACTGTAGCACCTCAGTTCAAGCAGCAGCGCGGAGCGAGAGTCTCTTCCGCTTTAATAAGTTATAGTGCAAAATAAACATGAATGAACATCAGAAGGTATGTTAAAAGATACAGTATAGCTGACCAAAATGTATCATGTCTAATGTAATCGCTCAATCAGTGTTTCAACCGTGGAAAGATCCCAATAAAACAGACTGTGAACAGTATGTCACTTAACGTGGCATTTACCTCAGCTGTAAAATAACACTAAAGAGGAGGTTTTTTTTACTTATAATTATATATGTATGTTTGAATATATCTGGCATGAAGACAGGTATTTATGAAGACTATGTGCAAATGAGTTTATTTTTTGAGTGTAATTATGATATTTGAAAATAAATAGCAGTTGAATATAATAGCTCTGTTGTTGATTTTAACCTTTAATATTATAGTAGTGTGCCAAATTATAGAGTTCCCTGTGTAGTTAACAGATCAGTTAGGAGAGATGTCTTTTCCTTAAGAAAAACAATCTGTTGGTATTGGCAGATATCATTCTGAATAATCGGCTATTGTATCTGCAAAGAAATTCAGTATCAGTGCATCTCTAATCTGAATGCATTACAGGGTGATCTGACAGGAACGGCAAGTCATAACAGTTTGATTAAAGCAAAAAATAAAAAAGTAAATAAAATAAAAAAAATAAAAAGTAAGTAAAATAAAAATAAATGCATGGCTGAATTATTCACCTTAAGATCATATGCATTAAGAAAATAGACATGGCAAATTTGTTATGCCAATTTAAAAATACGGTTTTAGCCACAAGAAAATGTTAACATGATTTTTGTGTATTTTTAACCTTTTCTGTGTTTTCTGTGTACACTACAAATTATGCTTTAAACAGTTTTACAGCTTAACTAATACACAAGTTTTAACAAAAGAATTAATGTTAGAGCTTTTATAAAATTATAAGCATCTTCTCTCAAATCATTCAGGAATTGACTTCTATTGGTGCCTTACCATAACCTCGATTTTTGATCTTTTTAAAGAAAATGAGGGATGAGTTGGACATTTTTTGTGGTAATCAACATATACAATAAATACTGTCAAGTGAGCTTAAAATCACTTGAGCTCTCCCTATCTGTTTTCTAAATGCATGTTATAGAATCAGATCTTATTGTGAACAATTCATCCATGAATTTTTATTATTTTATTTTATTTTATTTTATTTTATTTTATTTACCTCATAATTAATAATCACAATATCATAACTGGATCTTTTGGAGAAGACAACAGACTCTTTCTGGCGTTACATTTCCGTCTCACGCTTGAGGTATTCGGCCAATCACAACACACTGGATAGCTGGCCAATCACAGCACACCTCGCTTTTTCAGACCGATGAGCTTTGTAAAAGTCTACGCGTTTCAGAAAGGCGGGGCATAGAGGAGAAACAATAATGTACAGTATGTGGAAAATAATGTGTTTTTTGAACCTTAAACCGCATAAACACATTTCATTACACCAGATACACAAAATAATGTTCTTTTTAGCAACATCATATGACCCCTTTAAGGGTATTCCAGCCCAGGTACACATAAGCAGTGGACTATTCTGGTCCAGGTACATATTATAAAAAAAAGCTACTAATGCAACCTGCTGTATTTAAGCCATTTAGCCAAGCCAGGCAGGTTCACATAACAAGTTAGTCCATCAGCATTTCAGTGAAGCTGGTTCTGGCAAACATGATTAGCATGGCTCTTTGCAGAATCAGCAGTAAACACCTTTGGTCTTGGTGGGTAGATCTGCATTAGTGGGAGGGTTTGCGTTTTTGCATTCATGCAGCTTGCCCGATTTGTTGGTGGGATCTTTTGTATGCGTATTTGCACAACAAAACAGCATGTCTCTGTGTAAGTTCTTAGCAGCATCAAATCTTCATACTTGCTTTGCATTAGCAGTGTAAACTCATCTAAAACTAACAACTTTATCAATTTTAATACTTATTCCAAGAATTAATTTGACAGAATTTTTAACAAAATACTTTGGCTAGTATGTTTATGGCTGGCAAATGTTTTCATTTCACCAACTTTTGTAGGGCCCTATGATTTCCATGTTGCAGAATCATGGAATCCAGCCATTAAAATAGAATTACACAGTGTCTTAGAATTTGGCAAATCTTGGATAAATAAATCAAAAGTAGGACTGTACACTTAATCAAACTGTGATATGG
This sequence comes from Sinocyclocheilus anshuiensis, assembly GCF_001515605.1. Taxonomy (NCBI): domain Eukaryota; kingdom Metazoa; phylum Chordata; class Actinopteri; order Cypriniformes; family Cyprinidae; genus Sinocyclocheilus; species Sinocyclocheilus anshuiensis. Next base: position 96,120 of record NW_015549669.1, on the reverse strand, counting down.
ACTATTGTCTGTAAACACTGAAAATGACTGCTTAATAAAATGACTGCTTCTCATCTTCATGATCTCTGTGTCGCTGTGTGAGTGAGTCGTGTGGTTTGGTCTATACTGAAGCTCGAGTGTTTTCAGCATCTGTCATCTCACTTTAAGAGGACATGAACACATTAACTTCATCTCCAGAGCTGCACTGAGAGTCACTTCACCAGCATTTCACCATTTCATTTGAAAAAAACTTTCGACAAATACACAGAGATTGTTGATATTTTTTTAAGGAATATCACACAAATTGTCTTGAATGTTTTAATTTTAACCGTAAACTAGTTTTTTTATTTTTTTTTTTACATAATATATGCATGTGTACTGTGTATATTCATTATGCATGTATATATTTAAGAACAATGTTTTGTTTATGCACAAATTTAGAAGTGAAAATCACATTTAAATGCGGCAGAGAATCCCATAAATGATTGTTTGGTGTAAAGGAGCACAGTCATTTCTGAACATACCAAGGCCAATATATTGGTCAATTTTTGGGATTTTTTGATAATTATCATGCAGTCACTATGTTATTCTGTTTGGTCAGTAAAGCCCAAAGTAAATTGCAGATAGATTTTTCTATCAGCATGTACTCTATGCTCAGCTCACACAAGCTCTTTAAATTAATTTGCACTAATCAGTTGGTCCAAAAGTTTGCAACACTAGTCCAGACTGTTGTTTCACAGTTGAAAAAGAAACTGAGAATATGGAACAACAAACTACTGGAGATGCTGACATGGTTGACAAGCACTTGAGTGAGGAGGTTAACAGATAAAGAATGAACAAAATCAAACTGACAAGAAGTAGTGTTAGTTAGGACAATTTTTAAGACAATAGTTCAGAGAACATTTGTTTTAAACTTAATCCATCAGGTTGCATTGATTTTTTTCCCCTCAAAAACGTTTTACTTTGTGTGTAACTTTTGACACCATGTTTTCATGCACGCTATCAAATGGAGTATATTTTGAAAGCCAATGGGCCAGAATTAACTAAACACTTGTGCCATTGCAACCCCTCTTTTGCCCTGTTTAGTAAATCTCAAAACTAAACTTTATTTTGATCTTGTGTCTAAATCATTTTTATAATTTTAGTGGAGATCAGTATCAACAAAATCGTTGCACTGCAGAAGTGGCACAGAAGTTGCATCTTAAGTGGAATTTAGATACATTTGAAAAGACTTTTTATTGCAGCTAAGAGGTGGAATGAATGCATTGCATTTACAATTGCATAAATAATGCTATGAGATTGTTTGCATTTTACTTATTTATTTAATTATGAAATTATAAAAAAAAAAAAAAGATATAATAATTTCAATATGAAAGTAAAAATGCCAGGTGGCGGTAAGTCACTGTCTTAATGAGTTGGGTCACTGAGTCATATATTCAAAAGATTTATTCAAATGGCTGATACAGTCGTTCATTGAACCATTCCTTAAACTGATTAATTCAAAATGTGGATTCATTCAGTTCTACTGTGGTTTTATTTGAACGTTTTCATTAACAAATTACAGCAAAAACAAACAATATTGACATTATTGTATCTAAAATATAACTTATAATGTTAATTTGTTTTATAAAATTAATATGACATTTGCAATCATGCTGATATTCAGGAAAAATGTTGCTTGTGTGGATTGGCTAAACTATATCATTACATATAAATGTAAGATAAAACTCACGGGGGAAAATGGCCCTGTATATCTTGAATTTCGGGGGCATTAAAATAGGCTGAATCACGCAATGAAAGTGTGCACTAGATGTCACGGTATTCAGCTGGTGTGGCTTAGATGGCCACCAGAGGTCACTGTGTCTGTTTGTTGAGCACATGGCTTATTGTTTGTTGTTGGTGCCATGTACTCTCCTGTCTATTGTCTGACCCCGCCCTTCTTGTTATCTCATTATTGTTTCAGTTACTCCACCTGTGTCTCCCTCATTACCCTCCTCGTTTGTCTTCCTATTTATTCTCCTGCATGGTGTCTGCAGTCCTGGGCTGTTTCGTTGTTATATGTCTGAGACTTGAAGTCGTATGTGTAGTATGTTCCTTTTGCCTTCCCTTGCCTTGCCTTGCTTTGCTGTGCCCTGTCTTGGCCTGCCTGCCTGTTTTTCCCCCTCGGGGTAGTTTTTGTTAGTTTTGTTTTGTTTTTGTTATTAAATAAAGAACCCAGTCTACCTGCAGCTCGGGTCCTCGCCTCATCTCTCTTCCGGAACCATGACACTAAAGGCATGTTTTTACAAACTGAGTGACATACTCAATATCAGCTCGCACACTGTTACACAATAATTACAATTTTATAGTAGAGGATATATATTGTACACCTTTTTGCATCACTACACCATTGGGGACACTTAATATTTGGCAATATTATTGTCATGGCTGGATAAAGAGGCATACACAGGAAGAACGATTCAGAGCTCATCCGAGTACACACTGGAATGGAGTTAACCCAGTCATTTTCTATCGCAACGAGTTCTGAGCGTACTCGGCCCAGGGGAGATACTGGCTCCAACTGTCCTGGTGTTCGTGACAGTAGGCTCGGAGATACGACCCGATCTCCTGGATCTTGCGTTTGGTCTGGCCGTGTTGCAATTTATTAGTTGCAGTTAATTAACACTGAATAATAATAAATATAAGTTATAAGAATTTTTATTGCTTTAATGTTTGTGATTGTTGTTAACCTTCACAATATATTCAAACGAACTACATTTCCCATGAGCAGCAGCGCAAGAGACGAGCAAGGGAGAAGTATGCTGGGATCGTTGGCCTGCTGCGAGGCGTCTATGTTTTGTTAACCATTTTATCATCATTTGTTTTCTCATAAACTTTGTTCAGTAAAGTTCCCGCAAAGCAGAGTTGTTCCCAGATTCATTATTTTGCTCCAAACTATATCATGGTGCCAAAAACCCGGGAGTTTGGACTTTATTAACGAACTTTATAAGGAAGTTTGGAGTTAGCTCGCGGCTACGCGAGTGAGCGAGTGAAAATTACTGAACGCTACAAGCGGATGAGATGGAAGCGCAGAACAATTAGAGCTTCCACTACAAAGATTTTGACTCAAACGAACTTTATAAGGAAGTTTGGAGTTAGCTCGCGGCTACGCGAGTGAGCGAGTGAAAATTACTGAACGCTACAAGTGGATGAGATGGAAGCGCAGAACAATTAGAGCTTCCACTACAAAGATTTTGACTCGTATAGAAGAGGAGATCAACAAGGATGACACGGATTGTGAGAAATTACGTGAACTCTTGTCATTGCTGAGTACAAGAGAGGAAAGCTTATCAGAACTGGACAAGAGGATAGAGGAGGAAACGTCACAAACGAACTCGAGAACGAGGTTGAAAGCGCGCAGGAATATCAAGACCGTATTGTGTTATGGAAAAGCCGTGCCACCCGGCTGGTTCAATGCAGCAGAGATTCAGCCGCTCGTTAAAGTGATGTAAGTGCCAGTGCTGACAGATCGCAAAACAGACAGAAAAAACTTTCTTTCAAACAGAAAGTTGATAATTGACAAATTTTATGGAGAAACAAGTGCTTGGCAAGAATTTTGGAACCAATATGAGACTGCCATTCACTGAAATGATGCACTGTGTAAGAGAGAAAAGTTTACCTACTTGAAATCCTACTTAACTGGAGCTGCAGCTAAGGCGGTGGCAGGGCTTACATTGAGTGATAGTAACTATGATGCTGCAATTACATTGCTTAACGACAGATTTGGAAGGAAGAACCTTGTAGTAAATGCACATGTCCAAACTGCTGAACCTGACTCCTGTGAAAAAATCATATGACATCACAGCATTAAGACAGCTGTATGATGAATGTGAGATACAGATTCGCAGTTTAGAGTCTGCTGGCATTCACGTGATTCTTATGGCAGCCTTCTTTGCCCAATTCTGATGCAGCTGATCCCAAATGACATTGCACTCAGTTATACACGAAAGGCTGGCACGAATGATGTATGGAGTGTACCTGAGTTCATGGCATTTTTGCAACTTGAAGTTCAGAGCAGAGAAAGAGCACAGCAACTCATAAGACCCAATTGCGTACAAAGGGATGCTGTCCATAAACCATTCAACAAGATAGCACCAGGTAGTGAGTCACAACCAAAGAGACTGAGTACTCCATCAGCTGCTGCATTGCACACAGCTTGCCCTACAGTTCCCACAATCTGTGTATTTTGTGACAGCGCAACCCATAAGTCAGAGCGTTGTCCCGATTATTCAGTACCTGCACGCAAAGAGAAATTGAAAAAATTAGGCAGATGTTTTGTGTGTCTTGGTATGAGACACATAGCAAAATTCTGCAGAGTTAAGGGAGTTACATGTCCTCTCTGCAGTCGTCGCCATCATCAGTCTGTGTGTGAACAAAGCGAAGAAAACCCAGAAACTTCTGGCATGAAGACAGACACTGTGGTTCCATCTGTATCAAGTACAGTAAATATAAAATCAAGAGAATCAAACACAGTGTTGCTGCAGACAGCAAAAGCATGGACTGAGGGTCCAGGAGGGAGAAAGATAGTACGGTGTTTGATGGAGGTAGTCAACGAAGTTTTGTTCATGAAAGGCTAGTGAGAAGTTTGCAGCTGCCAGTACTGAGACAAGAGACACTGAACCTCCACACCTTTGGCTCTCCCAATTCTGTGACGACCAAGCGTAACACTGTAAAAATTATCTTGGAAAATGTGTGGAACACACAACAGAAAATCGAGATTGAAGCTATTGAGACACCACAAGTGTCCTCAGCCGTCATGAAGGTACCTGATGATCAAATTCAAAGACTGATGAGAGAGAGGGGACTGCAGCTTGCAGATTTTCCGCTTGAGGGTGCTGACCCAGAACTTCTAGTGCTTATTGGAGCAGATTTCTACTGGAAGGTTGTATCTGGGAAGATCGAGAGATTAACTGATTCCCTTGTGGCTCTGGACAGCACCTTTGGCTGGGCCATTCAAGGTATTGTTTCAAACTCAAGCGAAATGGAAACCACATGTATGCACATTAGTGTAGCAGAAGACAATCAGATCTCAAAGCAGTTACACGCGTTTTGGGAAATTGAATCTCTCGGCATCTGCCATGACAAAACACCTAGTATAGAAGAAGCTGAAGCAATAGAGACCTTTGAACAGACGGTGAGCTTTAAAGATGGACGCTACATTGTGGAGTTGCCGTGGAAACATGACAGAGACACATCAGAACTTAAAGACAACTGTAACGTTGCAAGAAAAAGGTTTGAAGCTCTCAAGAAAAGATTTAGAACTGACAATGCACTCTATGAGAGATACAATGATGTGATTCAAGAATATCTGCAGCAAGAGATATGTGAAGAGGTAAAGGACACATCAACTGCAGAGCAGGATAGCACAGTGAAGTATTACATGCCCACACCATCCAGTAATCTGAGACGATAAGGAAACAACCAAACTAAGAATTGTGTTTGATGCATCTTCACATGAAGAGGGTTCGCCCTCCCTCAATGCCTGTTTACTTATCGGACCCAGACTTAAACCCAGACTTACTTAAAACTGAGAATTGTGTTTGATGCGTCTTCACACGAAGAGGGTTCGCCCTCCCTCAATGACTGTTTACTTATCGGACCCAACTTAAACCCAGACTTACTTCATGTGCTTATTAAGTTCCGCCTTCACAAGGTCGCCTTCACAGCTGATATTTCAAAGGCTTTTCTGCAAATAGGACTGAAAGAAAGGGATAGAAATGTTGTGAGGTTCTTATGGACCTACGATCCCTCATCACAGAACTATAAAAGGGAGCCTTGCATCATGAGAATGAACAGAGTTGTGTTTGGAGTTGCATCTAGCCCCTTTCTGTTTGCAGCGACAATTAGAACTCATCTCAAACAGTATGAGTCTGAACAGCCAACAACTGTAGCACTACTTTGGGAATTACTGTATGTGGATGATCTCATTGTGAGCTTGCCTGATGTGGATGAAGCTTGTTTTATCTCAACACAAGCAAAGGCCATCTTGTCTGCTGCAGGAATGGAGCTACGGAAATGGACAACCAACTGACCTAAGAACGAGATGGATAAAAGACCAGATTGAAAGCCCAGTAGATTCAGAGACACACAACGCTGAATTGAAAGTGTTGGGATTGATATGGAGGCATGATCATGATGACTTTGTGTTCGACTTGCAGCAAGTGCTGGATGTTCTGGAAAGGAACGAGAGTACTAAGAGGAGTGTTCTTCAAATCTCATCACGTATCTTTGATCCAATAGGTTTCCTAACACCCTATACTATCCGTGTAAAATGTCTGTTCCAGGAAATGTGGGAGCGAGGTCTCAAGTGGGATGAAGAACTACCCACAGATTTAGCCCTCAAATGGAAGCAGTGGTGTGATGAGTTGCCACAGCTACACCTCGTGGCTATACCTAGATGATATCACATTTTGACAAATCATCAATCATAAAGGTGAGACAGTCAGACTCCATGTCTTTTGCGATGCGAGTGATAGAGCTTACTGTGCAGTTGGATATCTGCAAGGCAAGAGTGAGACTGCAGAAATGATTTAAACTCTGGTAGCCTCAAAGTCCAGAGTTGCACCACTAAAGAAAATGACACTTCCTCGACTGGAGCTAATGGGAGCCTTGATAGGAGCCAGGCTAGCCCATAATCTGTTAAAGGCTCTAAAGATCAGAGAAAACCATCTCCATATGTGGACAGACTCAATGATAGTCTTGAACTGGATCCGTAGTTCGGCGCAGAAATGGAGGCCTTTTGTGGCAAATTGAGTGATGGAGATTAAAAGCCTCACTAAACCAGAATCACGGTCACACTGCGATGGCAAACATAATCCAGCAGACCTGCCAACAAGAGGACAATCTGTCAACAGTTTGATTGATAAGCAGTTGTGGTGGAATGGACCTGATTTTCTCCAGTCAGTGAATCCAGTAGTCTCAGCAGACGTAGAGCTTCCAGAAGAAGAGGTGAACGCAGAACTCAGATCTAAATTCCAAGTCGCAGTGCAGTTCAGCAGCACAGACAAAAGAGAGCCGTTGATTGATCTATGCAGATGCAGTAAACTCAGTACTGTTCTCAGAATAACAACATGGATACAGAGATTCCTCACCAATACATGCTCAAGCATAAAGAACCGTGGATAACTTTCTGCTGAAGAGTTAATGGCAGCTGAAGTGTATTGGGTCAGAATGACTCAAGAGGAGACATTTGAAAGAGAAATTAATTTGCTCAGTGAAGGACAGAGTGTACATAAAGACTCAACGATCAAAGAACTTAAACCATTCCTTGATGAGAAAGGCCTGATCAGTGTGGGAGGAAGGCTGCAGCTATCTAATCTCAACTTTAGAGAGCAGCACTCATGGATACTACCCACTAAACACAGGTATTGTGAATTGTTGATTCAAAGGTGTCATGAGAAGGTTTTGCATTCAGGTACAAGAGATACACTCATGCAGGTTAGAGAGAGATTCTGGATCTTGAAGGGTAGACAGCTCGTCAAGCAGATAGTCGGAAGGTGTCCCGTCTGCAAGAGGTTTAAGGCTAAACCAGCACAACAGGCTACCGCACCCTTACTGAGAAACAGAGTCATTGAATCTCCCCCATTTGAAACCACAGGTGTGGATTTTGCTGGGCCGCTCATGGTGAAGACCAGTAATGGTACCATTAAAGCCTACATAGCACTCCTCACTTGTGCGGTCACTAGGGCCATACATTTGGAACTAGTCTCAAATCAAAGTACAGAGAACTTCCTTTTAGCATTAAAGAGGTTCATTGCAAGGAGGGGATTTTGCAAGGTCCTATACTCAGATAATGCAAAGACCTTCAAACGAGCAGATCAGGATCTGAAGGAGCTTTGGAAGTCAATCAAAGAGCCCGATCTCCAAATTTTCTTCGCTGAAAGAGGAATAACCTGGAAGTACATAGTTGAGCGAGCAGCCTGGTGGGGCGGTTTCTGAGAACGTCTTGTGAGGTCAACAAAGTCTGCCTTAAGAGAATCTTGGGGAAAGCCTCTTTAAATTTTGAAGAGTTAACCACCATCTTAACTGAAGTAGAGGCCTTTCTAAATTCAAGACCCCTCACTTACGTTCACTGACTCCTGCTCATTTTCTGGTCGGCAACTGACTTACATCTTTGCCACCCAAAACCATTGCATCTATCACTCATCCAACTGCTCAAAGTATGAGCAGCAGCGCGAGAGACGAGGAAGGGAGAAGTATGCTGGGATCGTTGGCCTGCTGCGAGCCGTCTTATGTTTTGTTAACCATTTTATCGTCATTTGTTTTCTCATAAACTTTGTTCAGTAAAGTTCCCGCAAAGCAGAGTTGTTCCCCGATTCATTATTTCGCTCCAAACTATATCAGGCCGTTGGTTTGGGGATGATAACCTGAGGAAAGGCTGACAGACACTCCCAGCAGACGGAAGAAACCACGCCAGACCCTGGATATGAACTGCGGTCCTCTATCTGAGACGATATCTTCAGGGAGACCAAAGTGTCGAAAGACATGCTGGAAGAGAGCTTCGGCTGCCTCCAAAGCAGTGGGTAATCCACGTAAGGGGATTCATTTACAGGTTTTGGACAATCTGTTCACCATGACAAATATGGTAGTGAATCCGTTAGAGGGTGGAAGATCAGTGGCGAAATCGATTCCAATGTGGGACCAGGGTCGACGTGGAATAGGTAAGGGAACCAGTTTACCTGCAGGTAAACGGCGTGGAGTGGATGTGATGGCGCAGACCGAACAACCCTTGACGTATCTGGCGACATCCTGAGCCATGCTGGGCCACCAGTATCTGTTCCGGAGGTGCGAGAGGGTACGTTGGCTGCCTGGGTGACCCGATCCGGGAGAAGTGTGGATGGAGTCCAGAAGGGTGAGACGTAGAGTGGTAGGTACATACAATCTCCCTTCCGGACCTCCCAGCGGAGCGGGTTATGTGAGAGTGGTGGCACGAATTTGGTCATTCACATCCCATGTGATTGGACATGCGAACACTGTGGGTGAGAGAATGGGTTCCAGGTTATCTGGTGATGGATCTGGTTGGTGAAGTCGTGATAAAGTGTCTGCTTTGAGGTTCTTATGCCCCGGGCGGTAGGTTACTGTGAATTGGAAACGGGTGAAGAATAAGGCTCATCGGGCTTGTCGGGGATTGAGACGTTTAGCTTCACGTAGGTATTGGAGGTTCTTGTGATCAGTTATGACTTCGAAGGGATGTTGAGCCCCTTCCAACCAGTGCCGCCACTCTTCCAGCAGGAGTTTGATGGCCAGTAACTCGCGGTTCCCGATGTCGTAATTTTGCTCCACCGGGGACATCTTCTTGGGGAAGTACGCGCATGGATGGAGTACAGGGGGTTCACCCTTCCATTGGGATAATACTGCGCCTACTCCTAGAGTGGAAGCATCCACTTCCACCACGAACTGATGGTTCGGATCTGGATGGGTTAGGGCTGGAGCGGTGCAGAAAGAGGATTTGAGCTGCAGAAATGCCTGTGTGGCTTCAGGCGTCCAGGAGAGGGTCTTTGGCTTCTGACGGAGGAGAGAGGTAAGTAGAGCCGACCATTGACTATAATGGGCTATGAAGTGCCGATAGAAGTTTGCGAATCCCAGGAATCTCTGCAGCTCTTTGACCGTGGTGGGTTGTGGCCAATTCCTCACTGCTTCCACCTTGTTCTTGTCCATTTGGACTCCCTCTGGTGTGATAATGTAACCCAGGAATTGAATGGTGGTTTGATGGAACTCACACTTTTCTTGCTTGAGGTAGAGGTGGTGCTCGCGGAGACGTTGGAGTACTTGGGAAACATGTTGTTGGTGTTCCTTAAGATTGGTTGAGTAAATGAGAATTTCGTCGATGTAGATGATTACGAATTGGTTGAGCATATCATGGAAGATTTCGTTCATGAAGTTTTGGAAGATGGATGGTGAGTTTGAAAGGCCATACGGCATTACCAGGTACTCGTAGTGCCCGGATGGTGTTATGAAGGCAGTTTTCCATTTGTCTCCTCTTTCGAATGCGATTTGATTGTAGGCACTGCGTAGATCGAGTTTCGTGAAGATCCGGGCACCACGGAGCTCCTCCAAAATTTGATGGTTTGGGAGTTGAGTGCTCGATAGTCGATACAAGGGCGTAGGCCTCCATCCTTCTTCGCCACAAAGAAGAAACTGGATGCTGCAGGAGAAGTGGAAGGACGGATGAACCCCTGATGTAATGCCTCCTTGATGTACTCCTCCATGGCAGCGTGCTCTGGGATCGATAGGGGATAGACATGTCCCTTAGGTAATTTGGCCCCAGGCAGCAGGTCGATTGCACAGTCCCATGGCCGATGAGGTGGAAGATGGGTTTCCGCAACCTTGCTGAACACGTCCTGGAACGCCCTGTAGGTGGCTGGAATGTGGATTGAACTTTGTGAAGCTGGGCTCTCAATAGTGGTAGAGCAGAGCGGTATGGAGAGTTTAGCTCAGCCTGGAAGAGGGAGATCTGCTAAACATGTCCTGAAACAGGATTCACTCCACCGGAGTATTTCCAGTTCCAGTGGATGTCAGGATGATGTTTAGCCAGCCAGGGACGCCCCAGGACGATCTCTACTGTAGCCTCCTTCAGCACCAGGAACGAAATCCATTCAGCATGGAAGTTTCCTATGCAAAGAGTGACTTCCGGGGTGCAATGGCGCACCAACCCCTTGCTCAGCGGTTTTCCTTGTATATTGGTGCACGACACCTGCGCCCCTCACCGGTCTCGAGTCCCACGGAGGAGCTCCGGAAGGTTAAAAGGAGGAGTGACGGCAGTGTTGGACGAGAGAGGACCAGGCTTGGATTTCATTTTGTGTTTTGGTTTTGTTTGTGCGCGACAGTCGTCCGCGAGGGGCTGTCGCGCTGTTTTGTGTTTATTTTATTATTAAAGTTTTGTTTAAATGTCCGCCGGTTCCCGCCTCCTTCTTCCCGACCTACGAACTTTTGTTACATTGGTGCCGAAACCCGGGAGGAAGGAGGGGCACACTGCCAGAGATCCCTCGCCGCTGTGGTGAGTCCGCGGTGCCATTGAGCATGACGGAGCAGTCTGCTGCCATGGAGGCTCGAGGCGGTGGGCTGGAGTTTTTGTTTGTGCGCGACAGTCGTCCGTGAGGGGTTGTCGCGCTGTTTTGTGTTTATTTTATTATTAAAGTTTTGTTTAAATGTCCGCCGGTTCCCGCCTCCTTCTTCCCGAACTACGAACTTTGTTACAATGTACATTAGAAGGGCATCAATGTGAGGAAGACTTGAGACATCAGGATGAATATGGACCATACTCACCGCTGAGCGTGTGGGGCGAATAGTGCAGGAAGGCAGAAGGTGCTCCTGGGGCCCACAGTACAGGCAGAGCCCTTGGGTGATTCGGCGAGCCCGTTCCGTGGTTGATAGATGATAACGGTTAGTTTGCATCGGTTCGGGTGCTGGAGGAGCATTATTCGGTGAGGCGGCAGCAGATGAGGAATCCTCGATGTGACAAGCGGTTAGATGTTGGGAGATGTGCAGCGCTTTTTGCAGAAAGCTCTCTATACCTACGATGTCCTCATAGATGGACATTTGCTGTCTGATTGAAGGGTTTAGACCACGTAGGAACGCTGATAGAAGGGCCATTTCATTCCATCCGCTGCTTGCCACAAGGGTACAGAATCAAACTGTATAGTCATGGATGGACATATTCGCTTGCCGTAGTCAAAAGAGCTCATCGTGTACGGAGACCGCCGAGGTAGTTTTGCCAAACACCTTGCGGAAATGATCAATGAAGGCACCATAGGAGCGCACTAGGGGACTGCGCAAATTCCAGAGAGCTTCGGCCCATTGTAGCACCCTTCCAGACAGTAGTGACATGATGAATGTGATCTTCGCTTGATCATTCACTAACTGATGGAGTTGTAATTCAAAGTATAGTGAACACTGGAGTAGAAAACCGCTGCAGGCGGCCGCCTCACCGGAGTAGGTCGCGGGGTTGGCCATGGGACATGCAGAGGCCGATGGCCTGACGGGAGGAGGCTGAAGGAATTTGTGGGGTGCTTGAACCAGTTCAGTGAAGGGATCTGGGGGGAGTGGTCTTTGTGCCTCCATAGCGAACTTCAATCCGTTAATTTTCACTTCTGTTTTTGATGGACTGGTCTTCTGTCACGACTGGATAAAGAAGCATACACATGAAGAACGATTCAGAGCTTCTTTATTTATACAAACTGAAGGAGAGCTTCAAACGGTAAGTTTTCAAACTGAAACATAACTTGAAACTGAAGAGTAACAGTCCTTGTCTTAATCCTCTTGAGGAAGATCCAGCAAGACGGCGGGAGACACAGAGCCACAGAGATCCAGAGTGGTGTGGTGAGGCATGAGGTCAGGTATGCAACCAGGTATGCTTGTCTTTTTAGAGCCGATTTACAGCAGAATTGAATTCTGTTTGCGTCATTGAATCATTATTTTCTTGTTTATCCCTGTAAAGCTGCTTTGAAACAATCTGTATTGTATACATAGCAAATGGCTGCAATATAACAGAGTGAAAATTTTAAGGGGGTCTGAATACTTTCCGTACCCACTGTATAAATAAAGGTGACTTGACTTGACCATTGATGGGCAAAATGGGCAAATGGGCAGATTTTTGTCAACAACATTTTGTAACAATTTTATTCACCGAAATTCTTGCCTTCAGAAGACTTGGAATAAAACCTATGAGCCCATCTCAATTTGGTTTCCATGGAAGAAATATAATCATATCGCTTCGGAACAACATGAGTGTGTGTAATTTATGGCAAAACTTGTAACTAAAACTTGACTGTAAGTCATGTGGACATATCAGGCACACATAACGCTCTGTGTTATATCTCTGTGTTTGCCAGCCTTTAGTACTCTTGATGATTTTTTCAGCTCTGAGTAATTAGGCACACAATATTCACAGCCAGCGAGAGCTGGTGGGCGGCAACACCATCATTATGCGCATTTACTCTCAACTCTACCCTAGTAGCAGAAGAGGTTAAATTAAGCTATGCCCTGTTCATATGTGTCTCCACACATTTTAATTTACATTGATTTGTGAGTTGGATCAGAGAGTGCTGCATTAAAATTAATGTATTTTTATCTTCTTCAGCGTGTTGGGTGCCCACCGACCACAAGGATTTAACTGGGTCATAGCAAGACCCCATCACACCCCAAGGCCATGTTTCACAGAGCTCTTCATTTAGACTGAGTTTCAAAGCAGCATTGGTACCAAAGTTCATGTTTACACTAGCCAGTGAAAAGCATGCACTGTTTCCTGCAATAGCTCTCACCCAACACTCATAACCACTCAAACAAAGGGCAGACACTTTTCAAATACATATAATTTCGAGGAAATGGATAAAATGTGTCAAAATCCCTAGCTTCATAGTGTGCAGCAATTATATACCAAAGATCGCACAGCATGTATATTAAGCAGCATACATTATACAGCCTTTTCACCTTTCGAGGAAAAGAAAATTTTTGCAATGTGATGGCTAAAACAATTATTATTCAGACCACAGGGAAGCTTGAATTGTGGTATGTGCCTTGTATTGATTTCACGGCTGACAGACCACCACCTTTAACCAGCGAGAAGCTTGCAGTTTTCAGGAGCAGATGATCTATCAAAGCAATAATGGAGTAATTCTCCTTTTTAATTGGACAATGTTAGACTGGCGTGTTAGTCTCCGTGCTGAAATGCCCTTTTTCATGTAATCTGTAATTGAAATATCGCATTGGCACACAGACAGCCAGGTAAGAGACGCAGCCACGTCCAGCTGGTTTAATTACAGTGAGCTTGTCTGCCCATTGTGAATGCTTTGATTTTAGTAGTGATGTTTGTAATAATCAGTTTTGCTTATACTTGTGAAATTTATCATTCTTGTAAGATTTTTCTTGTAGGAAAAAAAACTTTTATGAAGCCCATATTTATAATACATTATAAGGGTATTCTTAAGGCTTATACAAAATATTTCCGTTTCAATTAAATGCTGTTCTTGTGAACTTTCTATTCATCAAAGTATCCTGAAAAATATGCATCTTGATTTCCACACACATAAAAAAATATGGTAACACTTTCCTCTTCTTAAAGTGTTTATACATAATGCACCACACGTTTCAATGCATTGGTTATGCCTTGTAATGCACCTCATAATGTACATTATGAATAATCATAACAACAATTATAATACATTATAATGCTTACACATTTGTGGTTATAACTTTTAAGATTATGATTATTTATAACACACAATGAACACCATATTAAATCTACTTTTACATTTATAATGAGTGAACTCCAAAGCAGCCCATGCCCGCAGAACAGCCCAGAGGTTAAAGGCAAAGGCGGCCTTCTTGATTACGGCAGCAGCAGTAAAATTGGGCAGCTCTGTAATGATTTCTGAGACCACCAGAGTCGGGTCCTCCAGGACCACCAGACTCGGGACCACCGGAGTCGGGTCCTCCAGGACCACCGGACTCATGAGCACCGGAGTTGACTCCTCCAGGACCACTGGGTTTGGGACCACTGGGGTCGGGTCCTCTAGGACCACCAGACTTGGGTCCTCCAGGACCACAGAACTTGAGACCACAGGAGTCGGGTCCACCAGGACCATCAGACTCGGGACCACCGGAGTCGGGTCCTCCAGGACCACCAGACTCATGACCACCAGAGTCGACTCCTCCAGGACCACCGGATTTGGGACCACTGGAGTCGGGAACTCCAGGACCACCAGACTAGAGACCACTGGAGTCGACTCCTCCAGGATCATCGGATTTGGGACCACGGAAGACAGGTCCTCCAGAACCACAGGAACTGGGACCACCGGAGCAGACTTAACTGCCCTCCTCCTTGTCACCCTCCACTTCTCAGTGGGAGTCAGAAGGCCAGGGCTGGTGGGAAAATCCCTGCGGAAGGGTTCTAGTTGGCCTGGTTTAGCCCACTGACTTCGCCGACAAAGATACCTGACGAAGCCCCAAAAGTCCAGGGGCCTCATTTATCAACAGTGCGTATGCACAGATGTGTGTGTAATGAGTGCGTAAGAACAGTTTCACGCAAAGTGTGGGATTTACCAACTTGTACTTATACGTAGAAATGGGTGTAAATATAAGCACACCTCTGAGCATGCTTACGCAGAGAATCTAGTGGTAGAATAGCGACACTACACATAAAAAGCATTTAAGAGTGTCACAGTATGCATTAAGCAATCCACATATGTCCTGTGTTTCCTTTAATTATAAAACACTAAATTTATCATTTGTCTGGTTTTAAAAAGACAAGTTGCGTAATTGGTGTCAAACCCTATAAAAGACAGCTGTAGCGAGCTCTTGAGTGGATTCTGAGGGCTCCCGGACTGGAGCGGATTCTGGAGTGGACTCCAAAGCGGCCCATGCCCACAGAGCAGCCCAGAGATTAAAGGCAAAGACGGCCTTCTTGATCACAGCAGCAGCAGTGAAATTGGGCAGCTCTGTAGTGACTTCTGAGACCACCAGAGTTGGGTCCCCCAGGACTTGAGACCACAGGAGTCAGGTCCCCCAGGACCACCGGACTTGAGGCCACAGGAGTAGAGTCCTCCAGGACCACCAGACCTGGGACCACCGGAGCGGACTTAACTGCCCTCCTCCTTCTTGCCCTCTGCTTCTCAGTGAGAGTTGTAAGGCCAGGACTGGTGGGAAAATCCCTGTGGAAGGGTTCTAGTTGGCCTGGTTTAGCCCACTGACTTCCATCTTCCAATGAGACAAGGGATCGTCCAGGCACGCATTAAAGAAATCCTTGAGCGCCCCATCATTGTATTCCTGCCCCACTGCGGAGGTCCAGAAGGTTTGGGCAAAGCCTCCTACCTCCATGCCCTGCTGACGCAAAACCATAAGAGCCCGGTGTCGAGCCATTCGCTCCTTTCTTGTGGCAGGAGGGGTAATCCAAAGGTCCATAGTCCCAATGAAGGGAAAAAAAAAACTGCTGGATCTAGAACTGGCTGCAGTATTCTGTCACGGAATGCCAGGAGAAGACAAAATTAGATCCATGTGCAGTTAAATTAAATTCAAACAATAATCCAGAACAAAGCAAAAACATGGCAATAGGTAATCCAAAACACAGGGTAACAGAAAACACAATGTAACGGGTACAATACTGCAGCAACAAAAGACAGAGTGAGCATGGTATAAATAGTGATGGAATAATAAGTAAATGACCTACAGGTGAGGATAATCAGAACAGAAAAGACTAGGCAAAGGACTATGGGAAATAAAGTTCATAGCATGTAACAGTGAAAGGGGAGAGCGCCATCAAGTGGCCAGTCCAAGGCACAACAACCAGACACTGTGACATAGACGGTGTTAAACATGGTGTCATGTGGATGGAATGTGCATGGAAAGTATATGCAGATGAGGTTATTCATAGTAAAACTAGGCATTGTAAGCTCCATATGTGGTGATTTCGGGGAGGAGTCGGGGTGGAGATGCACATACGCACAATCTTCCCCTGACTGGGATATATAAATGGACTTGTGCACAGGTTCTGGTGTACGCATGGTTTTATAAATCTGAAAACTTTTGAGCATACGCGAAATCTAGCTTTTGTGCCTACGTACACTTTTAGGATGAAATCTATGGAGAGTTTTATAAATGAGACCCCTGGTCTGTAACAGCTTACCCAAAACTTTAGCTTTTTGTCATGGACCAAAAAAAATTATTTTGCAAATGTCCAAGCTTCTCTTTCACATGTAAAAATAAATAAATAAATAAAAGGTGATCCCTGACTGTGAAACTTCCAGTTATGCTGGTTTATTTATAAGAAATGTATATTAGGACAGAATTTGACCTGGCTGTTCTGAAACCATTTAATAATATTTTAGGCATGCTTTCAGTCATGACACGAGATACTGAATCACACGACTACAAGTGAATCAGAAATATAATTCACAATGTTACTAAAAATACGAATGAACTGAAATATATAAGACTGGCAACCACCCACAACACTCTAGCACCGTCTACAAGGTTGTTGTTGTTAACACATTTTCTTTGGAAAAATGTCAAATCAACCATGTACTTACAGTATTACCTGAATGATAGATATGAAAATGTATCACAGTGTAAATTAGGCTTATTGGGTTTAATTTAGAAAAATTCAGTTAAAACTTTAGAAGCTTTCGTCCTGGCGAACAAAAAGAATATCCAACTCTTTTTTTCAGTTTCTGCTGAAAGCGTTTGTGCTCAAAGGTCTCCTGTTTGTGTCTCCTGTTGAAAAGAGATGAGAAATTATATTCTCTTCCAAGCGCAAGAAAATGACTCCGCATGAAGTAGGCTGCCCTTTGATTAGCTCGAAAGGGCTGCCATTTATGTGAGATCCACAAGCAATAAATGACAATGACAAATGAGACATACAGATAAAAAGGTGGTGGATGATTGCCACGTTTGCAGAGAGACGATAATGTTATGTAGTTTCAACATGCTCTTTACATCATGTAACAGACAAGTCGGTTACTAAGTCTTGTATCTGTAGTTTTCTTCCCCACTGCTAGGTGTGCTATGATGCCTAAATGAGCTCCTTAAGTAAAGGTGGGTCAGTAGAGGAATTGAGCAGAACAGCAGCAGTAGAAAGCATGGCTGAACTGCATTTGTGCAATGTCCTGGTTGGGAAATGTTTCATTTTAAGCTCAACTTAAAAAGGACACTTTATCGGTGACTTTAACTGCATGTTGCGAGCTGAACATGGATGTAAAGTCCAGACGGATGTAAGCTTGCGGCTTCTGGCTTACTCTTATGGCTGTACCTGATTTGGAAAAGTCTGGAGCTTGAGAACTGTTACCGTTTGGAGTGAATTCATCGCAAAAAGTTGGATTATTCATCAGCTAAGTGATAGTTTCAACTGTGGGCATTGTTTGATGAACTATATACCATCAGATAAGACTGTCCTACACATCCATTTTTCACATTATTGAACAGCCTAATGCCCATTTCCTGCGATGCACTTATCCATTACATTATTTGGTATAATGTGATTGATTGTCTTTTTCTTGTATTTTTCTTTTTTTGTGGTGACAATTATTATTTTTGTTTTCACGGGTATATAAAAATAATAATGTGCATTTATGTGGTGAGCATCTATCCTTCTTAAACTTCTGTTAGGCAAACTGAATCCCCCTTTTATTAATTTGTATAACTAGTTTTGTGTTAGAAAAATACGAGACGGTCCGTACGGGGAACTGTTTTTGCATTTATTGGCTGTTTAAGCAGGTGAGGATATGTCAAGCCAACACTCTGAGACAGGGGATGAGTACGAGCCCATTCAAGACTTCACCAGTGAACCATTTGTAGTCAGAAGAGAACCGATCAAAGAACTCATTAACACATTTAGTGAATTATACATTGATTCTGAAGAGGAAAATGCAGTAGTTGATTTTGCTGAGGATATTGATGATGTTGATCCTTTTCCACCACCACCTCCTGAAATGGAAGAAAGATCTGAGCTCACTCCAAATACTTCCATTGCAGAACAAGTAAGACAATTGATAGACCAAGTCACAACACTCGAGATACGAGTGGAAGACTGTGTTAAAAAAGTGAATTACAGTTTTTCTCGGTCTGAAATAGAAAGTAAATGCAGGAAAGTGGAAAAAAAGCTGGCTTACCGCATTGAAAGAGAGTGTGAAAGGATTCAGCAAAGACTTGAACTCAGCATTAGAGATTTGGGGAAGTCAATGGTGGATTGTCTAAAGAGACGAGATATTCAAATCGACAGCAAATTCAAATCCCTTATTCCATCCACGTCTACTCCCATACAGCCATCTCCAAGCCCATGCTTTCCTCCACCAATTCATAAAGTCCAACATCAAACCTATCAGGTGCAACAAAGTCAAACTCAGCTAACAACCATTGGAAACACCACAGCTATTAATTCCCAACCAACAGTCAAAGTAGAGTTTCCAAGTTTTGGTAGCAGTGATGATGCAGTTGCATTTATAGAACAATGTGAAGAGTATTTAGCCATCCGACCTCTTTCTGATTATGAAATGTTAGCTTCTCTCACATCTGTCTTGAAGGACACTGCGAAGGATTGGTGGCTCGCTGAAAGAAGAAACGTTCACACATGGCAACAATTTAAAGATGTTTTCTTATGTTCCTTCTTGAGTGAAGATTATGCAGATGAAACAGCTAGACGTCTGATAGAAAGGAAACAAGGGGCTCAAGAAAGTATAAGAGATTTTGCTTTTCATTACAGAGCCCTCTGTCTGAGATGGAAACGGGATATGCCTGAGCGAGAAATCCTGCAAGCTATCCTGAGAAATTGTAACCCTCGGTTGGCTAGCTTGCTACGAGGTTCAGTAAATAATGTTGCAGAGTTGGTGCGAATTGGTACCCAAATTGAAAGAGACTTTGGAGAAGCTAGAAGGTATTGGAGTAATGTCAACACCGAGTCTCAAAAGAAGAAAGTCCAGCCTAATAAGGATTCGGGTCCCAAGCCATCACTTGCTAATACTCGTGTAGTACAGGGTGTCCAACAACCTGTACAACCACAATTTAAAATGATCACTTTACCCATAGTGCTTCGTAAAAGATTCTTTCAAGCCATAGTAGATACAGGAAGTACACTATCGTTAATTCAAGAGTCATGCTGGAAGCAGTTGCATCATCGGGAACAGTGGAAATCCAGTAAAAGTCAAACTTTTATGCTGGCAAATCGCTCTTTTTATAATCAAAAGAGACGAAAGTACACTGGATATTGAATTCTGCGGCCCAATAAATTGAAAGAATTACAGCTCTCTTGGTGGCTTAGGCTGTTTTCTTAACTGAGTAGTCTTCAGTATCAATAAATTATTTTAGGTGAACACAGTAATGGGATGTTGACTGAAGCCGTGCACATTATATTGCAGAAAATGAAATATGCTCCAACACTTTTCACTCCTTTATTTCATAGGTTATATTAGCGTCTCAATTGAGAAAGAGTTGTCACTTCTAATGACTGTCAATAAATGTTATCTTTCTCTTGTACAAAAACTACACAATATTCATCCATCTCAGCAGACTGGCAATTTCATTGTAAACCTCTCCTATTGTTCTCTTCTAGTCCAAATGCATGCTAGGAATGGAGGAGAGATGTGTGGTAATGGCTTCTCAACACTCATGCATATGAGCTTGAGATTCCTATGGCGGTTCGTCCTGCTCTACCCTCTGTATAATATCAGATTGTTCTATACAAAGCAGAGTGTTACAACCCAACATACTTTCCAGCTGTTTTAAACAAGTGAAATAGGCTTACATTTTAAAAATTAACAATAAAGATGGGCCCACAACCCTACAGAGAATAAGCAGTTTGGAGAATGGATGGATGGATAAAGATGGGGCACTTTGGGCTATTAGCTATATACAAGGTGCTATGACTTGGCATGTATCTATTTAACTGAAATATCCCCCTAGGTCAGTGGTTTTCAACCTTTTTGATTGGAAGATCCCCAGTTTCCAACACAATATTCAGTAATTTTTACTTTTTTTTATTAGCAGAAATGGAGAATATTGGTATATACAATTAATTAACTATGATTCATTTTGTGATTCCATAAGTTTCAAGAATGGTATACTATTCTAGTTGGAGAAATGTAGCATTGCATCACTTACTTTCCAATGGATCCTCAGCAGTGAATCGGTGCCATCAGAATGAGAGTCCAAATAGCTGATAAAAACATTACAATAATCCACACCACTCCAGTTCATCAATTAATGTCTTGTGAAGTCAAAAGCTGTGTCTTCATAATAAACAAATCCATCATTAACACATTTTTAACTTCAAGTCATTGCTGTTGTAAACTCACTATTTATATTGGATCAAACCACAGAGACACCGGATTGAACTTGCCGTCCTTCTTTACTCTCCACATCATACGTGATGTCATCACATCAATACACAACATCCCCCCTCTACTTGAATATGAACTTACCCCATCAAATAAGTTCTCATTCACATTTTCTTACAACAACTCACACAGTTCAGAACATCCAATGTAACAACTTTTTTCCCCTTCTTACCAGCTCTTACAACTTCACAGAACATCACCAATGCTTTTAAAGCAAATGCAATGAACAATTACATAACTCATTTGGGACTTTTTTAAACTAACATAACCTTTAATGTCTATGGAACTCAATGAACTTAAATTTCCTGTTTTTTTGTTTTTGTTTTTGTTTTTTAGCTCCATCTCACTTCTCTCCCGTCACTCCTTTTGAATTTCATTGGTCACTCAACATAGTCTCTAAACCTTTCAGGCAATTTGATTTGTCTCTTGGGTCTGCATGTTTTAGGAGTTTGTTCCCCTCTCTGAATTGTTTCACAGTTAATTTTGCATTCCTCTGCGATTCCTTTTTGTTCCTCATCAAGGAAAGATGACTGGACAACAGGAGTGAAACACTGGGGAAGAACACAGGGTTTAAATAAGAGGGGAACTAACAAGATAATTGAACTAAACAGGTGAATGAAAGATGATGACTAATTAGACACACGAGGAAAACTAGGAGCCAGTCCACACGGAGACGTGTTTAGCTGAATATGTAAACATTTTGTATCGTATCGGCATTTCGTCCAGACGGATCTGGCGTTTTGGGAGCCTGAAACCGCTATTTTTTGAAACCAGGTCCCAGAGTGGATGAATGAAAACGACACCCTTGTGTTTTCGTGTGCACAGCCAATCTGTATATTTTGTGAAACGATGATGTCATCACCCCATGTCTCGACCCTAGTCAGACACCGCTACATCACGTAACACCAACAACAACAATGGCGGACTACATGCTGGTGTTCATGCTGCAGAAACTAC
This sequence comes from Sinocyclocheilus anshuiensis, assembly GCF_001515605.1. NCBI lineage: Eukaryota > Metazoa > Chordata > Actinopteri > Cypriniformes > Cyprinidae > Sinocyclocheilus > Sinocyclocheilus anshuiensis. The sequence continues at coordinate 74,326 of NW_015549669.1, read as the reverse complement.
TGAGCTTATTAGCTTTACTAAAGCAAAATAAAAAATTACTAAAGTAAAAATGTTGGTATACAGCGCACAAGGTTTATGCGCATGCTCCAAGTCTTCTTCTCCATTTTTAGTGTATCTCTGTGGCAGAATTACGGCGCCACATACTGGTCTGGCATGTATACTACCATCACAGATATTTCTTCAGACGAAGCCGTGTTTACGGATTTTTTTTTTAGAAAGAGGAAAAAAAGATTGGATAGGGAAAGCTCTGGCTTCGTGTGGATGTGGCCTCGGTCGCAGGGCTAGGATGACAAGACAAACACAACAGAAACCATGACAGTTTGAAGTTTGCAGTGTCATTTTATTTCTGTGTAAAGCACACAAACTCAACACAAACCAGCAAATTCAATATTAAATAATTTGAAAAAAAAAAAAAAAACGTTTTATATGTCAATATACATGTATACTGTATAGAGAGATAACTTTTTTACCTTATTTACCGAAGCACCCTCTATATTAGCACTGCTTTATTCACTACACATATGACATGCCCAAGCTTACACATCTTTACTTGAAAAAGTGTAGACAAAAGAAAACGTAAAGCATGACTAATGGTGTTGATTCAACTCAGGAAGGAATTTATATAATTAAGTGTATAATCACTGGTTGGTCTGGCTGTTAGTATATACGTCAATTTGATGAGAGGTCAGATGCTTATTTGTGAGGTTCTGGTCACACCCCTGATTTCAAACACTCACAACAGAAGATAATTTTTATTATGAACCATATGTGTAATTTGCGGGTGGGACATGTCCCCACCACTTTTTGCCAAAGTCAATTCTGTCCCCAGTACCCTTTTTTAAGCTGTTGAAAAATATATAGTATGCAGAAGGCTCATAACGCAAAGTAAAAGCATCTCCAATCCGTCTCCAGTTGTTCTTCTTGATTTAATTCATTCATGTTACAAAAAATATATTTGCGCCAGTCAGACAGGTCTGATATATAAACCATGTCACGCACATATCAGCATTTATAAACAGTAAACAGGGTAATTATGTGCATATCCAAAGTTCCGTTAAAATCAATTAATCTCTCCACACTACGCAATGAATCTCTTATTTACATGGTGTTTACACTTTGTTTGTTATAATAAGAGGATTCGCGAGTGCACAGTACTTAGCACTGGACAAAATCAATGGCATTTTGAGAGGTGAGTGGACTCTAACTTTAATGCCTCTGATTTTACATTGCATTCATGAAATTAAACAGATATGTCTGTGAATGGTTACTTTATTCTAGGCAAAACACATTGGAAATATAAACCTTTGACACTCTCCAGAGTGCAAACACAAATGCGCACTGCTCATTTGCCAAATCTGTTTCACCAATATGTTATTATTACAGCTTCAACTGAGGATGCGTCCTCTAGCACCTCCATGAAACCAGGCCTGCAGGAAGGATTGCTTGGTTGTGAAAATTCTGCCTTAAACTGTGTTATACTGCAGAAATCTGAGCACAAAGAAAATATGAATGAATAATGATCAATGATATGCACTTGATTCAGAAGATGGTTTAGAAACATACATACACAACATACAGCCCGTTCGACTTCTACTGTACCGCTGCCGCACATGCGCTGCTGGTGTCGTGTGGCCACTGTACTGTACGTTATGCATCTAGTCTCGAACGCAATGACCCATAAAATGTGCACAAATGAGTGAGAAATGACGCTGAAGTCTGATGATGTTCTATACAAGTTAAATTATACAGTAGTACATACCTGTATATATTTCCTGTTTTTAGCTGCCTTTTTAGGGCATCCTGTAAAGGGAATTAGTATGCAATGAATATGGTTGCCATGACTACCATGACTCTTTCATGCGCTGGTTACTTATCTGTCATAAAAGCGCTTGAATATTATATTTATTTGTGCAGTATGTATAATATAATGTAGATAATAATTCCATCCCCACCACTTTTTAAGACGAAACTTAAGCCACTATTATGAACGTACAAGAATTCAGACAGGACTAGATTTGAATTGCCATGAGCTCACTGCTATTGCTTTAATATGAAAATTTCATGTCCAGTACTTACTGCTCACATATTTCAGAGCACCGATGAGCCCAACTGATGCTGAGGCATACTGTATGTGCTTGTCGCCAAGTTACGAGCTGCTCAAAATTGACAGTTCATACAAAAACGTGAGCTTCCAAGTGTGCACAGGACAGCAATGGCGGCTGCCACAATTTTACTGTAAAGCTGCTTAAATGTCAGGCTGTTGGTTTTTTCAGGTTGTCAGAGCACTTAGAAGATGATCAAGGTATTTTTTTGCTAACACTCTTGGATGTTTTATTAAACATTTGTGTTAAACTAATGTAATATAATTCTAGTGAACACACACAAACTGGATATTCATTAAATTATCCCCTTTTGTGTTCCATAAAAGAAAGTAATAGGGTCTATCTTCTTTTGTCAATTTTAATATAGGAATTATGAACAGGTTGGAATTTTGTGATCTTCATGAGCATAAAGGATTACAGCATGATAGAATATTATTTAAGTACAGATGGGACAGGACATTCAGATTTTATTAGCAGTGTCTGTCAATGATACTGACAGAGTGATCATTAACTTAGAACCCAGTTAAAGGGATAGTTCACCCAAAAATAAAAATTTTGTCATTCGTTGCTCACCCTAAAGTAGTTCCAAACGTCCTTTGAGTTTCTTTCTTCTGTTGAACACAAAAGAAGATATTATGAAAAATGTCCATAACCAAACAGTTGCTGGTAGCTGCTGACTTCCACTGACTTCCATACTCTGGAAGTCAATGGCTACCACCAACTCTTTGGTTACCAACATTTTTTAAAATATCTTCTTTTGTGTTTCTAAGAAGAGAGAAACTCATACAGGTTTGGAACTGTACTGTACTGTATCTTTGATTGTTTTGTTTTTATCATCATTTACAATTTAGTGATTTAAACTGTCCTTTTAACAGCTGTTTTGTTTGTTTATAGTTTTTATACACAATGTATTCCATGACCTATGTTTATACATTTCCTTTAATTTAGCCATTGATTTGAAGAGAACATTTGTAAGAATATGGATGGATTCATATGGTTTTCACTACTACCAAAAATAAGATATGGCTTTTTATCCAATGATATTCAACAATATATTTATTAGTAATGTTCTGACAGAGTCATCGATTAATAAAGAATGCAAACATTCTTTGCAGCTCTGCTGAGTACTGCTAAAAGAAGAAGAAAAAAATCCAGACAAATACTTCTCATGATTTGAAGAATTTAAGTGTGAAAAGTCAACAGTGTCTATTAACGTCATACTAAGTCAATCTCAAGTTTTATGACTTCAAGATAAGCATTTTACTTTTTTTTCTGCAAGTACTGAACATCCTGAAGTACTAGATTACAAAAAGTAAACTTTTTTGACCAAATGTAATACAATTATGCAAACAGTGATAAGCATGCTATTAAAAATACTGAAAAGATACAGAATGTCATGTAATGGATGTAAAAAATTGAAATCATTGAAGTGAGAAGCAACCAGTGGTGTAAGTCACGTTGTAGTAACATGAGCGGTCCTGCCTGAGTTCCTGTGACACAGCAGTTCAGTGGAAATTATGAATCACCAAGGCACTGGCAGTTTGCTCAGGTTAAGTGGATTTTGTTCTTTTGTCATGTAGTAAGATATCGTGGGAAAATGTGTTTTTCTGAAGTAGTCCTAACTAAAAAAAGAAAAGAAAAATCGACATACAGCAAATTTTAGATGAATAAGGGTGATGACCTGTATAATATAGTGGAAATTAAGCTGCTGCCATTGAATTTATCAGCACACATTTTTTATTTTATTTAACATACGTATGCATTATGTCCATTAATATTATTTATGTTGTAATGTCCCAGCCACAATGAAAGAAGAAAACGAAGAACATTATAATATAATATCATATAATACTTCTTTACATTTTTTTTTTTTTATCCTAATATTTTGAAGTTTCATTTATATTTAAAATTCATAAATTTCAGTGTGGTCTGTGTAACTTTGTTTGTGGAGTGTTAAATAATTCAGTTATGTATTGAGGGCAGTCATGGTTGTTATAACATCTTCTTTGCTATATATATATATATATATATATATATATATACACACACACACATTTTGTTACTAATTAGCTTATATCACTAGACTAAAACTAGACAATTGCATTTACTGATACTAGCAGTTCTGTTGATGCACTGAATACTTACATTTCAAGTCTTGAAGAACTGTGGGTCCTCTTCACACAGCATGAATGGCAACAGTGCATTTCATGTTGACATCATGTACATCCTTCAATGACAAAGCAAACATGAACATGTTAAACAAGCAAGCTAACTTTCTTTTATATACAGTTAAGATAGTGATGGAGGTAGTCATTTAGATTAAACTCACCTGAAGAATATAAACATTTAGAATGTCATGCAGCATCTCTGAAATCTTGCTGGTGCGTGTCGCTTTCTGTGATACAGTGGAACTCAGCACAAACCTAGAAAACCACAAACAAACACAAGTAAGTATATAACCAATAATGGATTTAGAAAAGAGAAAGACGAGACATCACACAACTTGCATTTCAACTCAATAGAGTTACCTTAATTGCTGAAGCACTTTCAGCACGCAACCTGTTCAGCCTGCAAGCAAAGAAAGTTTGTAAAGGTTTACTACAAGCTTGCCGATTTCATTAGTTAACTTAATATCCAGTGTCTTGTTAACTTGATGTCTTTCTATTAGCCTTAGCCTTACTTATTCACATGCATGTAGGAATAAAATTACATTTACCAGAACATAAACAGCACTAACATAAAACATAAACTTAACATTAAAAAGGACTGTGTTGACTGAAAAAAAACCTGCCAGCTAATGTTAACATTACACTATGCATTGACGCTAAATTAGCATTCAAAATGTGGCAAAGTACTGGGGAACTGCCGAGCTCTACAGTGCCGAGGGTTTACAGTTCAAGATCAAGATTAATTATATAAACCTGGGCTCTTACACACACACTCATTCTCACACATTATGCACAAGCGAATGTTATGGGTCTGTAACATTAATAAGTAAAACCATTAAATGAAAAATTATGTGTAGTTTTAACATTTCTTTAGCATTTCTTCAGTTTATTTGAAGATAAAGATAGCAATTAATCTAACATGTTGATCATTCTGACTGTCCTGGAATTGATGGATCATGACTAGCTGATTATTGTTACAGAACCGACGAGACGAGAGGCGTGCGGATCCATCTGCAAAGCTTTTATTAAAAGACGTGGTCACAAACACAGGCAGGGTCGAAACACCAGCGAACAGGTATGGTACGGGCAAAACACAAGAGCAGTCCAGTAAACAGGCGTGGGTCGATCGACGGTGAACAATATCCAACAGGGCAAGGCAAAGAGAGATAATCCAGGTACATAGCAATAATCCAGGCAGGGGCAAACAGAGTCCGAAACAGCAAGACAAAAAGGGTAATCCGAAAACACAGGCAAGAATCTGAACACAGGAAAACAGGCAAGGCGAGACTATGACTAAACTAGGAAAACTGGAACTGGCTCCGTAAAGTGCTATCACTAGAAGAGTAATAAACGCAGACAATACTCGGCGACATGAGCAGGATCTGGGTGGGTGTTATATAGTGTGTGTAATAGCTTTCAGGTAAGCGTGTGATTGGTTAGAGCTGTGTGCAATCAGAGCAATGGATGATGGGAAATGTAGTCCAGGGTATAGTGTAACAGTCTGTGTAGTGTGAGAGTCCATGTAGTGAGCGGGTGACCTCTGGTGATGGGTGAATTGAAGTTCATAGACCGGATTCGTGACAATTATAAATAAAATAATAAAATAAAATAAAAATGTTTTTTAATCACAAAATTGTAAATCCCTTGAGAGACTAAAATATGATCCATGCAACAGACACATCCTTGATGTCAAACACTTGATGTCATACACATTTTTTATCTCCAGAGCAAGTGAATGATCATTAGATTGCCACAAGGTTTTACTGCATTTTTTCAGTTATGCTTCTACAATGGTTCTCTAGTCTGCTGTATCTGATAAACAGAACTAAGATACTAGAAAATAAATTGAGAACTAGCTTCCTGACTTGAACCAACAGATTTTTTTTTAATTGGTTCCAGTTTAAATAAAAAAAATGGAAATTGAAAAATCACACTGACAAATTTACACATTGCAAAAACTTTTACTAGCATTATTAGTTTGTTTTTTTTGTTTTTTTAATTGATGGTTCCTTGAAGAACCTTAAACGTCTGGAACTTGTTTATTGCACGAAAGGTTTTTTATAGTAGAAAAAGGTTCTTGTTTGAAGAACTGTTTTTAATAAAACAAAAATGTTTCTTATATTTCATCGCAGCACAGTAAAAATTGGTAACTTTCAATTGTTACTTTAAGAACGTATTGTTCCCTGATTTAACCCATCAATATTAGTTTTGTTAATATAAATTAATTTATATAGGTTGGTTCAGTAATAATATTTTTAACCTGAAATAAAACCAGTTTACTTAGATGCTTCCATTTTTAGGTTACCTTTTTTTTCGGTGAAAAAACGCCCTTTTGGAACCTTTATTGTTAGCTAATTGTGTCAGGGCTACAAAAAAGGCTATTTGGATTGCAAGAGGTAAACCTCTGCCACCAGTCAAGCCTTGTCAAGGTCATCGACTAATGCACAGACGAGGTAGAACAGCTTGCTGCACACAGAAATGTCCCATCTCAACTGAGAATGGGAAGCCTACACTGACTTTTCTTGCATTGCATGGTTGTTTTTTCTTTGCAGCATAATAGTCTGCTGCTACAGGACTCCGATTCCAATCTATCCATCAAACCATGTGGACAGAACACACCTGAACCAAAACAGCAGCTCATCAAGGTGAGCGCTGCAAAACTCACACCAGCCCCAGCGACTGTCCAATGCTGGTTTGTGCAACGAAAATCTCAGTACAGCACGCACTCATCATGACAATATCCCCAGTGTTTGTTTCCATGACAACCTATTAGCATCAGCACTGACATACCTGCCCTGCACCTATTCACTGTGCACTTTCACATCACACACAATCTGTGGTAAATGCCTCTCCAGCACATAATATCTGTGTTGAGTCCATTAAGCTGCCACAATGGTTTATTTTCAATACTGAATTTTAATATATGACTAAGGTACAGTGGCAGCCAGTGAGGGAATTTTTCAAGGAGGCTGAAATGTAAATGAATACTAATCAAACCAATCTTGGTTGCAGCACGTTTATATATTATAATCTTTCCACTCATCAGCACAGCACTTGTCAATATATTAAATTGATGGAACAAATCACACAATGCCATATACATAAAATCATTATACATACATTTATACATTAATGGAGAGCCCATTTCAGCCACATACTTCATTAATTTATATTTCGGCTAAATTTTTGTTTCTCTTGAACTTGCTGTTTTACCAGCTAGCAGGTTTGATGGCATACTAACATAATTCTGAAAGATACCTCTGCTAATAAGGATACAGAAGAAACCTCGGATAAGGAATGATAAAGGAGACTAATTTAATTTAGCATCTCTACAATATTTTTCTGCTGACTTTTGCATGGAAGCGAACAACAGTGTGTAATTTGAATATCCATTCTGATTGGTCAGTTTAATAAGAATAGGTTTCTGTTGCTCTAGTGAAGTGATTAAAATTTTGTATTTTTATGTAATTTATCTGCTTTTGATATCCCACTTCTGGTCATTTATTTTTCTTCCCCAGAGTGGACACGTTTCCCCGCTTCTGGGCAGATGGGATGCATTTCCCATTTCTGACAGTAGAGGGTGATGTAAGTTTACCTACTGGCATATAAAAACATGCATTACAGATTATTCTGAATGGTAAATAATTGGATTTATTTGATTGTCAGAAAGCCTGTCCTAGGAACAGAAGTTTAATAATTGTTTCCTGCACGTTTCATTATCCGCGACGCCCACCGGTACGAGATGACTGTCAATCCTTGTTTATGCTACAGGTTATGTTCTGTGTAATGTGTACATAAATACCTTTGTATCTGATTAGTATACGTCATGCATGTTAATGGTCATTTCTGATGTTTATATCGATCGGGTTTTACCATTTTTTTCGGCCGTAATTTGCCAAACTAATCTGCTGAGTCATCACCAGCCACACTAGTGTTACGTGCAAATACAGCGAGAGTGGTTGTTATATAACTGCTTATAGCAGAGGATCATCTCCAAACTTAAATCATCACTTTCCTTTCAAGATCTGGAAAAACTCATTCATGCTTTTATCACATCATGCCTGGATTATTGTAATTCGTTATATGTCGGTCTTCCACAATCTTCATTGGCACGGCTGCAGATGGTTCAGAACACAGACACACCTACCAGATCCGAACACGTATAGTAAATAGAAACTGAGGGCATATAAATCTTTAGATGCCTTTAACTATGTACTAACAGTGGCAATTGTAAGCAAATGCAACTACTTGAACACACACCTGACACATAGCACGGGCCTTTACTGTTCCTCCTCTCTACAATTGCACTTATGGCAATTATAGAAAGCGAGAGGACACAAACGGTTTCCTTTATGTTTAGTCTCTGGTCATCAGTTAACTTGTTCCCCAATTTCTTACTAGGTGGGCATGCATGAGAAATTTTTAGACTGGTAACCAAACCATAATCCTTACCAACAAAAGACAACAGTTTATTTAACCTTAACTTCTGTCCAGACTGCTCGTTTTATTACGTTTAACCACAACTGTCGTCGTTTTTTTGTCTGGCAATGGCAGCGGGTATGTGATAAAATTTAAAATTGGAGCCTGTACACCATCGATTCTGACACTCAAAAGATGACATTTTAAGCTCCTTATGTAGCTGACTCTGTACTGGTTTGTATTGGCCTCCTCCAGTTATTCCTTTGTTTTGCCTCCAGCTAATGCTGTGACAAAATTGTGATGTCGGCACGAAAAAAGTGGTGGAACTATGACATTACATTGTAGGTAAAAAACCCGAAAACGAGTTAGCATTTTAACACTTCCGGTTCCATCGTCCCAGAGTCAATGGAATTTTTTGAATGGGAGTTTGATTAAATCCCCTAAAATAAGGTCCGTGGTTATCACAAGCTCAAAATACGTTTCTTGAAAAATACGGTTGCTAAGAAGTTACTAAATGGGACTACAGACGTTATCGGAGACATTAAACGTCTTCACGCCAAACAGTTGATCAATTTATAGTATTTTCCAATTGTTGTATAATTAGTACAATTAATTGTAAAATTACCAATTATTAGTTTCCCGCATTTTATATTGTTGTTCGACAATGTGTTTTGCTTTGCCCCGAAATGCAACCACAAGTCTTCGGATGGAAGATGCTTGTTTTATTGCTTGTTTCCTCTGGGTTCGTACCATAAGGTAAACTCATATTATGATTATTCCATGTAAACACCACATTTACAGGCTTTATGTGGTCACGAAAGTGAAACTTTAATTATGCATAGTGCTTATAACAACGTTAAAAATCAAATGTTTACTGCCACATGAAGCTGTTAGAAAGCAGAAAGATGGAGGATTTTCTAGAAGCAGGGATCAAATAACATTTTGTGTAACCACCCTAACAAAATGATAGCTGAAATGTGGTACTTTATTAACTAAAATAAATGTTACCATATCCAAAAACTTGCGCACTCTGCTGTTATTTAATAGATTAAATGCACTAGAATTGTATTGAATACTACATGGAGACACGTTTTTCATTAAAATATTAAAATGATTTAAAAAGGTTTTATTGACTTTTAATGCACCTTATTTAGAAATGTACAGAAATATGTGCTTTCATATGTACTTTAGTTATGATTATTTCATTTATTCACTACTTGCTATTTATTATTAATGTTTCATTTCAGTTTTAGTTTGGCTCTAGTTTTGTATTTATTTCAGTTTATATATGAAAAGGTTCATGTAACGTGACTTTAAATTCATCCTCCAAGTAAATCCTTTTCACTGAACATGTTTCTAAAAATAAGTTTGAAAAAGTTGTCGGAAGCATGGTGGTGGTGACGTTGAAGGCGAGCAACCATGGTGTAGTTCGTGTATAGCCTAAGTTTAGCTTTTTAGTTCTGGCACTAGTATTTAGGCAAAATTCATAAACGTTATATTATTTTGTGAAGATTATCTTGATGGACAAAACGTGTAAGTATCATGAACTATGGTTGAACACAAGAGCTTATTTTTTACTATAATCCAAAAGCCTGTAGAAAAATCCTATTGGCTTTTTGTCGAGGGAACCAGTGTGATGCTAACAGCCGATTGCCCTACAAAGTGACGTCATAGTTCCCCCACTCTATTATCCTGACAGATAATAGGTTGTTTGCACATGACGTCATTGCTGTGGCACGAAATGCAGCTGGAGGGCAGGAAGTGATTTTTTCTATATAGGAATCGCTAGCAGAAACTCAAAATGCCTATGTTATATCAATATCAATAATATCAATATATCTAAGCAATATCAAACCAAAAAAACACAAGGAGCTTTTATCGTGTTCGGAAATGTTGTTGTTCATAAGGGGGGGAAAGGCAAGAAACTGACTGAAAAACACAAGAAAATGTGCCTTGTAAACCTGCGTCTGTGGTCAGGAGGAGCTGAGTCGGATAATGCTCATGTGTGAACAAAGTTTAATTTAAGATATAATAAGATATTATATTATATTTAAGATATAATAAGATATTAATAAAGAAATATATAAATAGATACAGGGCTGCCAAATCTCATGCATTCAGCATGAGACAGTCAGAATTCACTCAATGCTAAATGCCACGCGTAGACACGATGTAAATAAAAATATTATATGTGCAGTTTAGAGAGCTTCATTGATTATAACGGAACATTGTGAGATTGCGATAAATTGATAAGTGACATCTTTTTCTTTTTTTTACCCTGTACATGCAGCAAAGTTTCAGGAGTGACATATAAATATTTATATATAAAAATGTGGGATTCACTTTCGAAATAGCTTGTTTGCAGTCAGGGTTAGTTGCTTAGCCTATATCCACCACCTTGATGGCAGGTAAGTATTTCAATTTAGTTGAAAAATCGCTCCTCTTCATAGCGTACTTGGTTACTAACGTAACCTCGGTTCCCTGAGATATGGAACGAGTACTGTGTCTGCTGAGACGCTTTGGGGAAAAACTAATTTTTCTCCGATGACTGAAGCCTTTCAATAACGCAGTGTAAAAAACAAATAAAAAAACGAACCAATGGCTCGACAGCGGAGCTGCACGAGCCTATGGCAACAAAGCCCGCCAGAATGGGCGGGGCCATCTGGCTATATAATCGGGCATTCGCCGTAGGATCCTCAGGTTACTTCGACTGAAGCAACGACTGAGTCGTACAGCTACATACCATGGCAAAGTACGCAGTACTCGTTCTGTATCTCAGGGAACCGAGGTTACATTAGTAACCGAGTACGTTCCCTACTGATACTTCACTCGTACTGCGTCTGCTAAGACGCTTTGGGGAACCAGTACAATCCCGCCATGCTATTCTAGAGGAACGACTAATACTTGAACTTGCCTTAAGCACCCAAGGGGGCCCAGAGGGACCAAGTACTTTGCAGGGAAGCCCCGCATTGGTTACTAACGTAACCTCGGTTCCCTGAGATATGGAACGAGTACTGTGTCTGCTGAGACGCTTTGGGGAAAAACTAATTTTTCTCCGATGACTGAAGCCTTTCAATAACGCAGTGTAAAAAACAAATAAAAAAACGAACCAATGGCTCGACAGCGGAGCTGCACGAGCCTATGGCAACAAAGCCCGCCAGAATGGGCGGGGCCATCTGGCTATATAATCGGGCATTCGCCGTAGGATCCTCAGGTTACTTCGACTGAAGCAACGACTGAGTCGTACAGCTACATACCATGGCAAAGTACGCAGTACTCGTTCTGTATCTCAGGGAACCGAGGTTACATTAGTAACCGAGTACGTTCCCTACTGATACTTCACTCGTACTGCGTCTGCTAAGACGCTTTGGGGAACCAGTACAATCCCGCCGTGCTATGGTAGAGGAACGACTAATACTTGAACTTGCCTTAAGCACCCAAGGGGGCCCAGAGGGACCAAGTACTTTGCAGGGAAGCCCCGCAGGAGGCAGTAGGGCCAAACTCACATCGGTCGGCCCAGCCTTGCATAATCGTCCCAACATAATTTAGTACAGCCTCAGAATTCAGTGAGGACCAAGAGCGTACATGAAGAAGGCAAGAAGCAAGCACTGGTTTTGTCATATGACAGAGTGCCCTGTTTATGCAGAAAGGACCCAAGCCTGTAAGGCCGGGATGTCCAGATTATAAAACCTGGCAAATGTGGACGGCAAGGCCCAGCCAGCCGCCGCACTACTTGAACTTGCCTTAAGCACCCAAGGGGGCCCAGAGGGACCAAGTATTTTGTAGGGAAGCCCCGCAGGAGGCAGTAGAGCCAAACTCACAGAGGTCGGCCCAGCCTTGCATAATCATCCCAAGATAATTTAGTACAGCCTCGGAACTCGGTGAGGGCCAAAAGTGTACATGAAGAAGGCAAACGCCAAGTACTGGTTTTGTCATATGACAGAGTGCCCTGTTTATGCAGAAAGGACCCGAACCTGTAGGGCCGGGACGTCCAGATTATAAAACCTGGCAATTGTGGAGGGCGAGGCCCAGCTGGCCGCCGCACAAATCTCTGCAATGGACACACCGCTAGACCAGGCCCAGGAAGAGGAAACGCCTCTAGTTGAGTGGGCTCTTACCCCCATGGGGCATTGAAGGCCCAAAGAAGAGTATGCTAGCATGATAGTGTCAATTATCCATTTGGAAAGTCTCTGCTTCGTGACCAGAGAACCCTTGGTGCGGCCACCGAAGCATTCAAATGAGGCGGAGCGCTCAACATAGACTTTCAACGCCCTGATGGGGCAGAGTAAATTCAACTCTTGGGTAGCGTCAATTATCCATTTGGAAAGTCTCTGCTTCGTGACCGGAGACCCCTTGGTGCATCCACCGAAGCATACAAAGAGCTGTTCCGCTCAATATAAAATCTCAACGCCCTGACAGGGCAGAGTAAATTCAACTCTTGGTCTTGCTCCGAAGGAGGAAGCGCCAATAGAGTTATTACCTGTGCTCTGAATGGAGTAGAGAGCACTTTAGGTATGTAAGCATGCCTTGGTTTCAGGACGACTTTAGAGTCGTTGGGCCCGAGGCAGGGTGGGCTCACAGATAGTGCTTGCAGATCTCCCATACGCTTTACCGATGCTAACGCTGGTAGCAGAGCAGTCTTAAGCGTTAGGGGACGAAGGTCAATGGACTGTCATTGGAGCTCCGTCAAGTTAATTCTTTGTCGTCTAATTTTATTTATTTTTTTTTATCTTAAAATCAATTTTATACACCATCATTTTCGTTTCTATAACGTGTGAATATATCCCCTATCGTATTCTACAACAAAAAACAATCAGAGCGCCTTGTTATCACTAGTTTTATTTTGATTTCCCGAGACCGCTATTAGCATATAGCCCATTAGCATCACCAGCGTGGTTGCCGCTAATCTCGCTTACATTGCTAATACTCTATTCACACACATTACCATTGTTTTACTCACTGTTACTTGCTTTAATGGCGGATGT
>NW_015549669.1:60443-60642 GCF_001515605.1 Sinocyclocheilus anshuiensis | reverse complement strand
GTAGATTCTACAGCGTATAATACTTCAGCTTCATTCATCGCACCAAAAGATAAACTGCAGTGCTTTACACTGCAGTTGTAAAGGACTGCAGGGAAGTCCCCCGACTTCCCGACTTAAAGGGAAGTCGGGGGAAGTCGTGGCCTAATGGTTAGAGTCGGACTCATAACCCAAAGGTTGTGGGTTCGAGTCTCGTACCGGC
>NW_015549669.1:56385-60398 GCF_001515605.1 Sinocyclocheilus anshuiensis | reverse complement strand
ATCTGTATTGTTAAAAGCGCTATATAAATAAAGGTGACTTGACTTGACTTGACTGTAGCAACCATGGGCAGATCCCATGTAGGCTGGCCAGCTATAGGAGCATGAGAGGCTGCTATGGCTGCTACATAGATCTTGAGCGTGGACGGGGAACGGCCCTTGTCCAACAGCTCTTGCAGAAAGGACAATATCAGAGATATGTCGCAGGAGATTGGGTCTGCGCCGCTGGCTGCACACCAGGCAGAGAAGACAGACCATTTTAAGGGCGTAGACGCGTCTTGTAGACGGTGCTATAGCCTGAGAGATTGTGTTTAGCACGTTATCGGGGAGGTTTGCAACGGGGCTGCCGAGAGCAGCCGGTACAGCTCTGCAAACCAGTGCTGGATTCTCTAGAGTGGGGCCACCAACAGAACCTTGCGTCTCTGTTCCCTGACTCGCCTGATTACCTGCGGGATCAAAGCGATCGGGGGAAAATCATAAAGGAGGAGTTTGGGTGAGACCACCCTGGCGATTTATATAGGACACCACCATCATGCTGTCCGAACGGACTAAAACGTCATGTCCGCTCTACACGGCTTGAACGGGTGGGTGGGCTTTGCCTTCCAGCCGATGGCTGTGGGCGGGCAGAGATGCGCAGCCACTGACTCATCCAGGGGAGGCAGTCTGTTGTGCCCTTTTTCTTCAGCGCCGTCGACAGACGTGAGGGCAGACGAAGAAGGGGCACGAAGGCGGGCCGAGTAGGGGGCACGCCAAGACCTGGTGATCTCGTCGTGGACCTCCGGGAAGATTGGTGAAGCTTGTTGTCGAGGGGCCTGACTGCACCCCGGCAAGAACCACTCATCGAAGCGGCTGTGACTGGGCTCCTCTGGCAGAGACCACTCCAAACCCAGCTCCTCCACAGCTTTAGACAGGACGTGGAATAGTTTGGCATCCATGCCCGTGCTGGCTGCGCTGGGCTGTGCAGATGGCAGGGGGGCGGGGTCGACATACGAGCCCAACAGCTCCTCCACATCTGAAGCCTCCAACGACATGCTGTCATCCATGGCGTCACACTTGCTTCCACCAAGCGAAACCAGATCGCTCGCAGCCGCAGAGGGACGCTGGTCCGGAAGGGAAAAGTGGACAGGTGAAGCCTCTCTAAGTGGAGAGAGTGAGGCACGCGGGGCTCAGCCGGCGTGGGCTTACTCGTCACAGAGCGCCGAGTTCCTCTGCCCTGCTGCTTTTTCCTCACAGGCTCCTGGGAGGAAGAAAGTGGGAGGGCGCGAGGGGCGGAGTCGCTCTCTGAAAATAAAGCTTTCTGCGAGCGCAGAGAGGCGAGACTCATATCCTCGCAATGAGGACATTCCGTCTCAATGAGTGCTGCTTCAGCGTGGGCGGCGACCAAGCATGAAACACACTCGCCGTGACCGTCAGCGGTAACGACGCGCCATTTGAAACAACGCCAGAAATTTGCTCTGAAATTTGCTCTTTTAATGTCGCCGGATGGCGGCAGGGAACCGGAGACCGTCACTGCTGCAGGCGCGAAGGCGGCGTTAAGCGGCGAAGATGGCCGAGCAGGAAAAGGTCTCTCGATCTGCAGCGAGGCTTGATCACGGCGAAAGGCTTCTTAGTCTCGTAGAGCGAAGATCTAGCCGTCGTCGCTGAAGGAGAAGAATCCGAGGATCCTACGGTGAATGCCCGATTATATAGCCAGATGGCCCCACCCATTCTGGCAGGCTTTGGTGGGCTTTGTCGCCATTGGTTCGTTTTTTATTCATTGCACGAACCAATGGCCATGCAGTTACACTGCGTTGTTGAAAGGCTTCAGTCATCTGAGAAAAAGGAGTTTTTCCCCAAAGCGTCTTACCAGACGCAGTACAAGTGAAGTATCGATAGGGAACATAAGGATCATGTCCAACATATGCTGTGATTTTCTGTTTATACCTTTCTCTTGTAATAGTGTCCCATAGTGTAAACCAGTACAGTATGGACTTTCCTCCATCTCATCCATTCCAAAGCCACTAGAAGGCAAGCCTGCAACCTTTAGCCAAAAAAGCATAACGGCTAATGCTAACGCTTCCGATTTGCCAGTACGTGGGAAAGGAGATCAGAGGCCTTTTTTCTTTTTTAATGGATGTCAATGGAGGAGAGGCTTCACTATGCTGAATAAACAGCTTTTTAGAGGAAACAGCTTATCATTTAATGAACCGACAGCCTATCAGCTAATCTCCAACATGTTTTACACTAAGCAATACTTTTGGATTGAACTATTTTTAGAGTTTACACCAAAAAAAAAAGCTGTTTTATAAGAGAAGTCACTGACTTTCTGCGACAGGTAGTAAACAGCTTACGGCACTTCTCATTCATACCTATGGTATCCTTAAACGGCGATTGAGTGTCGCACAACTCTGACTGAAATTCAGTGACATCAAAGCTGTAATGTGATTGGTTATTAAGGCACACGTGATCCAAGTTGACCGTTATGCTTTCTCCAATAGTAAGTAATACAGACCCTCTCATCTCCCAATAGAGAATGTGAAGATACGCCATGCCGCGTTGCATGCTGGAGCGCTGCCGCCATTCTGGGAGGATCGCCCTCTGCTAAAAATGCTGAAATTAATACGGATACCTGTTTATCTTTTGTTTTGTTTTTGTATTCACATTCTTCATTGTATCGTTTGCAGGGAAGAGAAGCCATTTTATCGCTTTGCATGATAAATTGATTTTTATCTTTTTGTAGAATTTCGTTTACAATGTTGATTTGATTATGGTGAAAACAGTGTCTCACGCTGGACGCTCACTGCTGCTTCAGCCGTCATGTGGCAGAATATCCAAATAAAAGTATGCGTTCAACAGGCTGACAGAAGTCCATCCATTTCTTTGTAGGAAACGTTTCAGTGACGAAGTATAATAGTTGTCATTGTGAATACTCATTTTTCCGTGGCCAAGGAGGAGAATCAGAGATCGTGAGTCACATTCAGCGGACAGACACGAACACACTGTATTTTTTATATTTATTTCAACAAATGACAACCAAAATCAAATCCCTGGGAGCTTGTTAACAGTTTTGTAGCATTTTTAAAATGCTGGCTTGATGCACTAAAACAGTGATGCTAAGATATGCAGATGAGCCCAGAATATGAACGCAACGCGTTTAACTACACGTTAAGCGGTTTCCTCCCTTTAGAAAACCATAAAAACAAAACGCTTAACATGGCTTATGCATTGAACAGACAGTTACATTTAAAGGGGTCATATGATGCGATTTCAATTTTTCCTTTCTCTTTGGAGTGTTACAAGCTGTTGGTGCATAAAGAAGATCTGTAAAGTTGCAAAGACTAAAGTCTCAAATCCAAAGAGATATTCTTTATAAAAGTTAAGAGTCAACCACGCCTACCTAAAACGGCTCATTCTAACACGCCCCCACATGTCTATGTCACAATGTGGGAAGATTTGCATAACGCCGCCCAAATGTTCACTCAAAGAAAGAAGGCGTAACTTTTTTTCTCGCTGTAGTATTGTTGACGCCGCCGCCGCCATGTCGTGAAGGTGCTGTGTGTTTCGTTGTGAAAGACACTTCCAAAAGAGGACGATATCCACTTCGTCATGCCTGGAGCTGATCCGTGCTGGTCGCTGAGGAAATACATCAACTTTGCATTGTCGATCGCCGGATCGGCTTTCACCGTGGAAGAAGCGGAGTCCAGCACGGGGTCGTCACATGTGGTTGTTGCAGGCATCACAGTATGGTAAGGGACGTAACATTACAACTTTGCGCTGTGGATCGCCGGATCGGCTTTCACCGTGGACGAAGCAGAGTCCAGCCCGGGGTCGTCATATGTGGTTTCCGCGTTCTCAAGCCCGACCACCTCTGCTCACTCAAACCAGCCTCTGCATACTCTAGGCCGCAGCTCACTGTAGGCCTCCGGACTCCGTTCACTCAAGGCCGCGGTGTGACGCTCTTTCGTTGTGAAAGCGAAACTACTTTGTTTGGCCTTCCAAAAGAGGACACAACTAGAAATCAGTGGTTAAGTTGTATT
>NW_015549669.1:27321-55876 GCF_001515605.1 Sinocyclocheilus anshuiensis | reverse complement strand
TATATTATGTGGAAAATAATGTGTTTTTTTAACCTTAAACCGCATAAACACATTTCATTACACCAAATACACAAAATAATGTTCTTTTTAGCAGCATCATATGACCCCTAGTTCATATTCTGCGCTCATCTGTTTTCCTGGACATAGCATGCTTTATTAGTAAGGTGTGCACTGAATGTGGCCTTTTAATATCACTGTCTCTGAGTAGGGGCCGAGTATGCAACATCTTTTTTTTACCTCTTCATGCATTAACTAAGCGTTTTCTTTATATAAGAGGAAAACGCTTAACGTGTAAATAAACACGTTGCGTTCACATTTTGGGCTCATATGCGTATCTGCACATAGTATGCTTTACGATTTTGTCTTTATCTCTGTCTTGGTACAAGCCACATTAAGCGTTATTTGTGTTGAGCATTGTATAATGTCTCTGTTCAAGTTCTGCTAATTCACAAGCCAAGTGAGAGTCATAATCGCAAGGGTAATGTTAATTATTAAAACAAACAAAATCAAAACTATCAAAAACACGCAGCTATATAATTATTTTATTGAGTAATAGGCAGTGGGTTTAATCAGTGACATTATTAATAGATTTACTATCTGGCGTCTTCTCGTCATCTCCACGACCTGCTTCCCTTTGTGTTTTCATACATAGAAAAGGTGAAAAAACATATCACATTGTCCAGTTTCCTCTCAGAGCGATGATCTGAGTTACTATTGCAATTCTCGATGCAGCATGAATGAGATACAATGGTGACATTTTTCACAATCACGACAGAAAATCAAACTACCGCGCTAAACTCAATAGCGGAAAGGCAGTGTGATCCTCCCAGTATGGCGGATAAACAAAGAAGTTTCCCAGAACTCAATGCGGCGTGACGTCAGCTTCACATTCTCTTTAGTAAGACAATAGGCGCAGACCAATCGGCCGATCGGTCTGCGCAGTGCCGATGCATCTTGAGCAAACCTAATGGGGGCAGTCGTGGCCTAATGGTTAGAGAGTCGGACTTGTAACCCAAAAGTTTCGGGTTTGAGTCTCAGTTCCGGCAGGAATTGTCAGTGCGGGGAGTGAATAACCAGCGCCCTGTTCCACCCGCAATACCACGACCCTTGAGCAAGAACCAAACCCCCAACTGCTCCCCGGGCATATGGCTGCCCACTGCTCTGGGTGTGTGTTCACTACTGTGTGTGTGTGCGCACTTGGATGGGTTAAATTCAGAGCACAAATTCTGAATATTGGTCACCATACTCGGCCACACTTCACTTCTCTGTCCATTCTGCTTTTCACTTCCTGCCCTCCATCTGAATTTCGCTCGTGATCAGAATCACGTATCAGAAAGCCTTTCCTAGGAACTGAAGTTTAATAATTGTTTCCTGCACGTTCCCTTATTTGCTACGCCCACCGGTACGAGATGACTGTAGGGATTATGCGCAACAGACTTCCGTATCCTGTTATCCAGGTCTCGTCGCTTCCGGTTCAAGCGTTTTGCATATGCTTCCTTACATATGAAGCAGTTTTACTCATGCGGACTGATATATAAAAGTTTTTTTTTTTTTTTATTCTTTTCACATTTAGATATAAAAATGTAATAAAACGTCAACAATAAAAACAGCTAGCTAGTTTAACTGATTATCTTAAAAGTCCATAGGCTGTTAACACGTTCTCCGACAAGCGGAAGCGATGAGACCTGTTTTCCGGGTTTTGTCAGGTGATGTTCGACATATACCCTATTATGCTGCAGGTTATGTTCTGTGTAATGCATTCGTGCAATACATGTGTTTTCCGGGTTTGGTCAGGTGATGTTCGACATATACCCTATTATGCTGCAGGTTATGTTCTGTGTAATGCATTCGTGCAATACATGTCAGTACATAAATACATTTGTATCTGATTAGTATATGTCATGCATGTTATTGGTAATGTCTGATGTTTATATCGATCAGGTTTTACTGTTTATTTCGGCCGTAATTTGCCAAACTAATCTGCTGAGTCATCACCAGCCACACTAGTGTTACGTGCGAATACAGCGAGAGTGTTTGTTTATATAACTGCTTACAGCACTGTGTTATCTGGTGAACTACTGTATTTTATTTAACTATATTGTTATGGTTGTTATTACGGATTGAAATACAGACTTTATGTCAAGTATATTTTGTATTATGTTGATTAATTTCTTTGAGCGTATTAGTGCAATGAGACACAAATGTTAGATGAATATTTTTGTAAATTATTTCTCTTTATTTCCTTTTGTAGACCATTCCGTACAATATCACATCTGCATACCTCAGATTGAAAATAAGCACCTCATCATCAAGAATCTCTTCTCAGATCCATATTCGGCCACCTGAGCCAGCTGGAATCTTGGTTGCAGTGGGACTTCACTGCAAATGATATTATAATGTTTACAAAATGTCAGGTCAGCCGTTTTGCTAGCTAATGCCGTCCTCAACATGAGGCGAGATTATATAGTCAGAGCATTTGTCGCTGAGAAAAAGACAAATTTTCATTTTATCTTGCATTACAGATTTTATTTTCAGGGTTGCAAGCAACCTAGTAAACGTGGGTGACACTACAACTTATCCTGGAATAAGATTGAATGAAGATAATACACATTTGTTGGGATAAATGGCTAAAATGTGTTCAAAACATTTGACAGCTTATCTTTAAACATCATAGATAATACCATGTACATACATAAACGCCATGTATAGTCAGTAAGTTAATAGTTTCAATAAAATGTATCCAGTTTTGTGTAAAAACATATGGTAGTTTGATAAATACTGATATAAGAAAGATAAGTTAAAAATCATAGGATGCAGTATCTCATGCAGTGTCCTTGGTAGTATAGCACATTTTATCAAATTTAGAATTCTATAGTGAAAATTTGAGTAGTTTGCACATTGCAGAAATAGTGTGAGTATGACAATAGTAGGCTATGTTATTCTGGACACAGATCTGTTCAGTAACTAAGTGTAAAGTTCAACACAAGCTGTTTAAGATAATATATGGATCACAGCCAATTCTGTATCATGTACTTTTACTGCCCTCTTGTGTTCATTATAATATAGTTCTTTACAGAGGAAGCACCTGACAAAATTTTTTTTTTATAATAATTCTGTGCAAGTTTTAACACATTTTAATTTTAATAATGTCACAATATTAATGCCGGACTTAAAAAAAAAAAAAAAAAAGAATGTAATCAATTAGATGTGAAGACTTGCCAAATATTAATAGAACATAGATAATAGTTGGTCTGTTACTCATAGTTAGTTCTGAGGAAAAACTCAGGATCCTTTTGATTTGATATCTTATGTAGTGACATCTAGAGTGCAATAATGGCTAAATGCTGTGATATTTTACTTTAAGGTTGCACTGACTTTATCTTTAGGGATGAATGCTGCAGGTCCAGCCTCTCCTCTGATCTCACTGAACGTTGGTTGTCATGGCAGCTGTGTGCCGGTGGGGGTCAGCGAGGAAACTCATCTCTGTTTGCTGTAGCTCATTGCTCCGCTGTAATATCAGCACCGGAGACACCTGGGCCCGCTGACACAGGACCTCAGAGAGAGCAGTGGACTGGCAACCCCCAGTGATTGCTTTCTCCAGCGTCCGGAACTCCACTCAGTACACACCATTAACCTGTGGCTCACGGAGCAGGACATATTAGTAACCTCACTCATAATAACTTCCTCAAGACGCACACACAATAGACACTGACCTGCAAAGAGTCACTAAACCCCCCAAAAAAAAGGCACCAATCTTTTGCTTTGTCTTGGAGCAACCAAGTGGAACTAATCACCAATGTCACTTTGGTGATAATAAAATAATGGCAAGGCATCAGAGTCCAAATAAATTGCATGTGTTGACAGGTTCCTAAAGTTTTATGATCCATTTTCTTTATAGGTCAAGTCGCCTTTATTTGTATAGCGCTTTATACAATACTGTGTCAAAGCAGCTTTACAGTGTCAAACAGGAAAATAGTTTGTCAATAATGCAAGAGGACGATAACAAAGTGTTATTTTTCAGCTAAAGTCAGTTCATTGATGATTCAGTGATGTCTCTATAAATGGTGTATGTAAACAACAAAATGTATCAATCAGTCACGAAACATAAAAATGAGTTTATGCACATTATGTACAGTACAATACCATACTATCAATCACAAATGCTGCTTACTTTAATGATATGTGTTGATCTGATTGGGTCAGTTTTGAAACCAGATTATGTTAAAAAACAAAATGAAATTATTAAAAGTATTAAGCAGTAATAAATGCACCATTGTACTGTTCATGAGTGTGCTGTTACAGGTTTACTTGCACAGACAAAAATTTCTGTTTGGTCATCTCTAATAAACATCTGTCAGTAGCATACTGTATATGCAAAATACATTTACAGTATGCTCTCACAGACAAGAGGAAATAGAAAAGAAAATACTATCCTTTCCTGGTCTTCAAGTACAAGACAACTGAGGGAAAACACATGAGAGAGGGGAAAAACCTTATATAATGTCATGTCTTACCTGTATTTTGAAGTATCTTCCGAGTGTAAGATTACCCACAGTTGCTTTCATAAAGAGCATTATGTCATGATTAAAAAATATGACAAGTATGCTCATAAAAACACCTCCCATATCATCACATCTCTTTTACAGTAGATATGTTTCGCAACCATAAATGTAAATTCTCCACCCATTTATGAATGAAATTATGCAACACAAGAAAAGTTGGAAAATACTTTGTTGTGCTTATTTCAAGATACTCTGCTAATTGTATGACTATTTATTAATTGTCTACCACCCTGTCAGCTGGTTATCAGTACTGATTATCATATTTTAAGATTTTTGTCTAATGTGAATATGCAGTATATTACAAGCAGTTCCTTGAAAGTGTTTTCTTTCATAGACCGGTCAATTCAAAATCAAAATTCAAAGAAAAAGAAAAAAAAAAACGTTCAAGAGTAATTAAAAGTACAATATTAAATTATTGAGAATCTAATGAGAAATAGTATTGAAAAACAAACAAACATCCACATGAATCGTGAATTTAGAGTATGGGAGACATGTGCTTAATTGTCAGGAAAATAATACAGAAACACAAATCTTAATGATCCTAATTTTCTGATCAGTACTAATACTCAAAAAATACAAAACAATACAATACATAAAATAGGAAGTGAATAAGGTGCTAAAACAGAAATACAGGAACTGAAAACATCCAAATGAAAATAAAATACGGGGTATAAAATTAAACAGACCATGAATGAAGATTGGAAAATATGAATATAAAACTAAAGTCTTAGTGTAATAAGGTCAGCAGAGACCTTATTGATGATTCATAATGAGACATGCAGTCTGTGCGATTTAAATATGTGCAATTAACATTTGGCCTGTCGTGATCAGTTATGAGACACCAGTGACATTTGGCATCGTTAATATCAAAATGAGCATGTCACTGGTGTGAATATATTAAAACATGAAAAAGATGATGATTTAAAAGCTTATTTTTCTCACACAAAGATAGCATAAGGCTTCAGAAGACATGGATTATCACACCTATCACTTGTATGGACTACTTTTATGCTGTTTTGACCGACTCTGGTGAACATTCACTTTTAATATATGCGAAAAAAGTAGCTTGAACATTTTGTTAAATTTTTCCTTGTGGATTCCGTAAAGAGAAAAAGTATACTGCTTTAAAACAACATAAGAATGGGTAGTTGAGGAACTGAGGAATGAATTAAATTAAATATTATTTTTTGAAATGTATGTTATTTTGTGAATACAGTGAATACAGGTCTGTCAGTGCTAAACCTACATTTCATTTTTCATTTTTTTATTTTTTTATTTTTATATATAAATGTTTTGACATTTGTTATTTTGTGAATACAGTGACTATATATGGTATATTCCTTAATATAAATGTAATTAAAATCTTAATGGCTTCATTTTATCAATACAAATTGGTGTTTTCTTTCTTTTGAATATATGGTGAATTATGAACCAGGCATTTCTGGTTTAAGGTTATTTAGACAGGTTCAAGGTTATTTTGTTTGCATTCATCTGGACATGGAAGAGGTATATATAAAAAAAAAAAAAAAGAAATGAGTGGCAATTCTTTGTAAGCACATTGGTTTTTCATCGTTTGGTGCTAAGAAAATGAAGAATACACCTCATAATATTATATTCATATGGTATATTAATTTTTCTCTTTTGGTGGCATTTCGTCACCCAGCATCAGACATTTCAGATAGTTTCTAACGACCAACTTATTCAATGTTTTTTTTTTTTAAGATACAGCATGATCACCAAGGTCTTGGCCTTGCTGTGAAGACCTCACTTCTCTCTCTCTCTCTCTCTCTCTCTCTCTCTCTGCCGGGGGAGGAACAGGTCGAGTCACCTGAAGCAGGAAGTTGAGGAATAAAGGTGTCATTAAAACACAAGATCAGCGCTTTCTAGCGCACACATACGCGCGTTATACATCACCGGACTGATCACTGGGAGAATATGGTAGGTTAGATTTAATTATGTTTTATAAACGTTTACATAATAAACGTGTATTGCGTAACAGCTGAGGCAGGCATTCACACTAGTAGTTTAAATTAAAGTAACGCTTTGTCCTTCTTACTTTAAAACTACAAACAGTTTAGAAGTTCCTTTAGTATTTTACCCAGGGTCCGAAGGGCTGAAGCGCAGTTTAGTTGAATGCCCCCTCGAGCTTGAAACGTAGACAGCGGCGAAGTTGAGAAGGAGAACGTTGTCAGTTGTATCGTAGCGTCATTGGCAGTATATTAGAGTTTAGTCGTGTATGTTTGTATTATAGCCCTGTGTCTGTAGGAGTTTTACACTGTATATGGTCTCTTATGTAATCGATGAATCAGAAACTCTTCATGGAAAGTGTTGTAGAAGTAGGGGAAGATATGTCATTTATTAATAATAGAATTTAACAGATGACGCCTGGAATGTACGATTTTAATAAGCAGATGCTCACTGCTTTGTGTGTAAAAAAGTTCACTGCATTAAATATCTACAATGTTAATACTGCAGCAATTAGTAAAAGCAAAGAGGAAAACTACACCTGATATAAATCTCTATAAATGTATTTTGTTTATCATATGCATTTGGAGTGCATGAGTACATAATGTTACCATTATCCAAAGATGATGCCTGAGCCCCTTGGACAGTCTGGAAACAGATTTAAAGCAATTTCCCACATTTATTAGTAAAATAGCAAGTCACTACTGGGTTGATCTCCATGTATATTGCATGCACTAAACCATTTTCACTGGCCTAGAAATAGTCCTCTACCCTCAGATAAATAATTCTGTCAAAATTCTGATAATATTGCAAATAAATATCAAAGTCAACTCAGAAACAACACGAAAACATGTAACCTTTGAAGGATAGATTACGCTTTTAAAACTGTTGTACTTTATATTTACTTTATTCTAATATGTATTTTAAATTACAAGACTAAAATTTTAAATACGTTTTTTTTTTTTTTTTTTGGCAATATCCATGCATGAAATTGTTTATTATTTTTGGGAGGTTGATGGAGGATTAAATTGTACTTATACATAAATGATATGGTCACTGTAATTGTGTTGTTCATTAAGTTATTACTGATCTTACATTTATTACATTCATTACAATTATACATGCTCCCCCTATTTAGTCTGTTTTAATGGTGGGTAATATTCCTGATCACATTTTTAGTCATTTTCTCAAATTATATGGAAACTTTTCCTAGCAAAACTTGGATTTTAATAACCCTAGTCAAAATTCCTATAGGAATGTGTACAGGATTCCTAATATAATTTAGAAACAATCCTGAAGGACCCTATAATCATTCAAGAGTTTACTGGATTTTTATTCTGATTTGATAGTATATGAAATTTCACTTGGGTGGGGGGAAGTGGCAGTATCAAGACAAAGTGATGTTTGCAAGTTGTAATGCATTCTTTACAACTGGTTCCCAATTACAATAGAAATTCCATACTAAAAATATATAAATTGATTGCTCAAAAGAAAGAATGAATGAGTGGATGAATGAATTTATGAAGATCAAATCATGTAAAGCATAAAATATGTGCATGTATAAAGAAACAACCTTATAACAAAAAATGACCTTGTTCTACTTCTTACATTTTATATTTATTCAAATTTATGTAAATATAAAGTTGAATTGCAATTTATAACTTGCATTGTAATGACTTGTTTTTTTTCCCATTTATTTGTTTATGTTTCAGCCTTATTCAGAAGCAAGAGCAACATGTCAGAGCAGCATATGGATGACACAGCAGCTCTTACACTGAAAAACCTCCAACATACGACGGGATGCAGTCGAGGTGTTACCATAAATCCGCTGGCCTGGGCCAAGACAGACCTGACCTCCATGACCTGCAGATGAAGGTCGACTTCTTTCGTAAGCTGGGTTACTCTCCGCAAGAGGTGAAGGCCGCCCTGAGGAAGCTCGGCCTGGGGACGGACACCAACGCGGTGCTGGGGGAGCTGGTGCGTTCAGGGGCCAAGGCCATGCCCTCCTCTAGCTCAGACAGTGATGATGGTGGGTTCAGTTTGCCCCATCGGGGTGGAAGCTCATCTAGGGGACAGGACTCAACGCTGGAGGACACCTCTGAACCCGAAAGTGACCTGAAACCTATTGTTATTGATGGCAGCAACGTGGCCATGAGGTGAGGACATGGTACTACTGGCCTTTTTTCTTCTAGAATTGTTCAGTAGTCTTTCAATCGAAACAGAATTGAAATTGAATTGGAGATTGAAAACTAAGCAGAGTTTTGAGTCTTTGCCAGTTTAACTAGTATCAACAAGTTGACATTACAAAGGGAAATTCATGACAGCTGCACTCTGGTAGTGAATAAACTTTTCCCAAATTTTACAAGGCTTTCACTTTGATTCCACTTGTTTTTAATGTTGGTTCACCTCAGATTGTTGTAACAGTAGGAACATTTTTTTTTTTTTTAAGTATTTATAAAAATGTGAATATCACATCCAAATAATGCCACAAATACAGACTTGTTGATATTTCTTTATTTGGAAGAAACATCAATTGTTTAATAATTAATTTCAAAAATAGTAACTAGTGTGTTCAATGTAATTTTACTTACCACTTCCCATAGTGAATTGCTCATATTGCCTTTGGGCTTTAAACTTAGACCTGGTTCTTCTGAAAAGGTTTGTACTTCCTCTTTATCCATGCTTCTCTGTTCTCCAATATGCAAATAATATGCACTTTTTTTTAACCATTTCGCTTCCAGGAGGCCAAGGCCTCATGCTCAACACACTCAGCAACATTTTTGGACATGCATTCTGCAAAGGTTGCACTAGGGAATTTTGTGAAAGACATTCTTCCTTGAAATGAAGGGTTTATAAGTAGTCTAGGAGAGGTGGTAAATTACAAGACTTTATGCACATTCTGTGTGAAAGACTATTAATGCATTGATATTTGCGGTAACATCATGACGTAATGGAAATGGCTGTTGTTCTTTCATGTGTTTTGTTGTTTTGGTTTTAGGACAACTTTGATGAAAGGTTTTGATCCACTTCAAATGTTGACTACTATATACTGTATATTAATAATAGATTATTCATTTAAATACTTATAAGTCATCTTGAGGCCCCCTAGTGGGCCCCGGACCCCTGGCTGCTTTAAACTATTAAAACAGTCTTGTGAAAGACTATTAATGCATTGATATTTGCGGTAACATCATGACGTAATGGAAATGGCTGTTGTTCTTTCGTGTGTTTTGTTGGATGTAGCTTCCCAGTCAAAACAAACATTTCTGTCATAATTTCTGTCCGTCTTATCTCTTGGTTTTTCTTTATCAGTAGTACTATAAACATATCTGACACGCATCTGTCAACAACTACAGTTTGCGTTCCAGTTGTTGTACTGTTGTAGTATTCCATAATAAGTTTGTGCAACTCGGGTTGTGTTTTAGCTTGCCTTCTAGTTGCATTATTGCTATAAGTAATTCCAACATCCACAGCTGAAATAATTTGTGATGGATCAAACTGTTTAGTTTTAGGTTCCTATATATATATATATATATACAGTAGTCAACATTTGAAGTGAATCATAAAAGTTCATCAAAGTTGTCCTTAGACGGCTGTGAAAATAAATCTGCATTGTTTATCCTTTTGATCTTTCATTAAAAAAAAATTCACAAAATTCAAACCTATCATTGAAGTAAAACAATTTAAAAATTGGGGAAAACTCACATTGTGAAATAAATGTTTTTTCTTCAATGCATGTTGGCCACAATTATTGGCACCCCTAGAAATTCTGAGTAAAATGTTTCTGAAGTATACTCCCATTCATATTTACCTTTTTTTAGCACACCAGTGTTACAATTGCCCAGCCATGACTTCCTGTTCCACAGGATTATAAATATGAGCAACACAAAGGCCAAATTCCCTTAATCATCCATCACAAAGAGAAAAACCAAAGAATATAGTTCTGATAAAAAAAAGCTTTTTGGCAGCAAACCCACCAGATGGGTTTGGTGCAAACAGGGATAAAAAGTAGCCCATGCCCACAGTTAAATATTCTGCTGGATCTTTAATGTTGTGGGCCTATTTTTCTGCCGGAGGTCCTGGACATCTTGTTCAGATATTGGCATCATGGATTCTTTCAAATACCAACAGATAAATCTAAACCTGACTGCCTCTATTAGAAATCTTATAATGGGCCGTGGTTGGATTTTCCATCAGGACAGTGATCCAAAGCAAACATCAAAATCAACACAAAAATGTGTCACTGAGCACAAAATGAAGCTTCTGCCGTGGCCGTCCCAGTTCCCTGACC
Source organism: Sinocyclocheilus anshuiensis (assembly GCF_001515605.1). NCBI lineage: Eukaryota > Metazoa > Chordata > Actinopteri > Cypriniformes > Cyprinidae > Sinocyclocheilus > Sinocyclocheilus anshuiensis. The sequence continues at coordinate 45,058 of NW_015549669.1, read as the reverse complement.
TGAACCTTATAGAAAATGAGTGGTGTGAACTGAAGAGAGGAAGCACCAACATGGAGGTGTGAATCTGAAGGATCTGGAGTGATTCTGGATGAAAGAATGTTCTCTGATCTCTTGTCTGGTGTTCACCAAACTCATCAGGCATTATAGGAGAAAACTCAGAGCTGTTATCTTGGGAAAAGGACGTTGCAATAATTGGGTGCCAATAATTGTGGCCAATGTGGACTAGAGAAAAACATTTATTTCATTATAAGATTTCCCCCCCTTACTTGTTTTAATATGAGAATTTTGTGAATTTTTTGAATGAAAGATCAAAAGGATAAACGATGCAGATTTATTTTCACAGCCACCTTTGCTCATATTTACCAATGGTGCCAATATTAGTGGAGGGCACTGTATCTGAGCAATTCATGTGGTTTACTACAGGCAACACACATCGCCAAACCACACAGAATTATTAAAGAGCCGTTTACACAGGACTTGTAAGGAGACTTAAAAAATGTATTTGACGTGGCATTAAAAAAAAACATAACATTCATGGTGTGAGACCTAACCACCAAAGACCTCTAACATGTACAGACCAGTGGTTTTTGGCATGCATATTCACTGATTTACTCATTTGCCAATTTAATTTCTCTCTCTTTTTTACTGTCTCTCTCGTTCTCTTTTAGTCATGGGAACAAGGAAGTGTTTTCCTGCCGTGGGATTGAGCTGGCAGTTAATTACTTCCTTGACCGAGGACACAGAAATATCACTGTGTTTGTGCCTTCCTGGAGAAAAGAGCAGCCCAGACCTGATGTACCTATTTCAGGTAGAGAGACTCCCTCAGCACTTTTGGTAAAAATTGAGTCATCACAGACCGATTTGTCTGAAAAGCGAAAACGCCCATCTGACTGCACAGACTCAAATATGCCTATACTTCACACTGCAAAAAAAAAATATTTTCTTCAGCAGTATTTTTGTCAGGTTTTTCAGTAAACATACACTACCATTCAAGAGTTTGGTGTCAGTAAGATTTTTTTTTTAATCCAGCTTTGATCACAGCAATAAATTACAGTTTAAAATATATTCACATAGAAAACAGTTATTTTAAATTGTAATATATTCACAATATCACTGTTTTTACTGTACTTTTGATCAAATAATTGCAACCTTGGTGAACATAAGAGACGTCTTTCAAAAACATTAAAATATTACTGACATCAATACATTGTTGTAAAGTTGAAGCTTTTGAATCTGTTGTGCATTAATAAACAATGTGGTGTTTTCACATTGCAAAAATTAACATGTCTTCTCATCTGTTTATAACTTCAACTATAGCGTCATTTTGTAAAATGTTGCTGTTCATTAGTTTATTGTTGCAAAACAGTCCCTGTGTACATCTGGTACTGGTACAGCATACTAGTGCAAAATGGCCTTTGTATTAGGACTTCAGGTTTATCAGGCCAGAGGTGTTGATGTGGAGATAATAATCTCACTTGTTTATGTCCCTGGACTGTCTCTCTTTTGTTGTGAAAGCCCCTGCTCAGATTCCTCAAATCAATTTGAGCAAGAACAGTAATAACAAAACAAGAAGAATAAGGAAGAGTTAAGTTTCCTGTAGGTCTCAATGGGAATTCCCCACCAGGAAGTTCAAGAGATTTCCTTATCACCTTGAGTTTCACTGTGAATCTTTAATCGAGTCTGGTGCTGTGTGGTGAATTATTGCCTCTTTCCTGTTTCATAGATGATGGCCTGTGTTCTTGGGAATCTTTCAGTTTACCACCTCCCCAAAGTAGCCTTTGATATGGATACCTTTGGTGGATATTAAATGCTAATTTGGGGGAATAACCATTTGTTTTTAATCTGTAATGTAGAAAACTGGTCAAGCAAGGGTAATTGCATCAAAAATTAGTTACAGCTTAAAGGAGTTGTCTATAATAATTGTCAAATTGTTTCAAATTGATGGGAGTTATGGTCCAGTTATTCTATCAGCGACTGGCAAATAATGTCCCATGACTATAAGAAAGACAGCCTTCATTCCAAAGTCATGCTAAAAATTGTCTACAAAAGTAATGAAAAATTTAAAAAGTGTTTGTCTTTATTTCCAGATCAGCATATTTTGGAAGAGCTGGAAAGGAAGAAGATTCTTGTATTTACACCTTCACGAAGGGTCGGAGGAAAGCGTGTGGTCTGCTATGACGATCGGTTTATTGTCAAATTAGCTCACGATCTGGATGGCATTATAGTGTCGAACGACACATATCGTGACCTGCAAAGTGAACGTCCAGAGTGGAAACGTTGCATTGAGGAGAGATTGCTTATGTACTCCTTTGTTAATGACAAGTATGTTCTTACAAATATTCTTCAATAGCTGCTGATGCTTTTGGCATTACCTCATCTTATTCCTATTCATTTATCTAACCATCATCATTGACCACAGGTTTATGCCACCTGATGACCCTCTCGGTCGTCATGGACCCAATTTAGATAATTTTCTTCGGAAAAAGGTGATGTTGCTTGACCACAAGCGACAACTCTGTCCATATGGTAAGTAGTTATCAGGTTCTGTCATTCAGAATCATATATGCCATATTAACCACAAACTACTAATTGAAATACATTTCTAGGGTGGTTAATTTTATGTGTTAGTTCAGTGCAACTTATTATAAAAATATAGCCCAATAAAAAATGGACATCATTAATCATGCCCAATGACTCATCCCATATTTCGTAATAATGGATTTTCCTACCATCAAAGACATTCAAGCTGGATTTAACACCCTGTAGGCCAGTGATAAGCTCAAGCTCAATTATAAGAAAACAAAGCAAAATGGTATACTGACTTCTCAAACAATTGTAAAGTCTGATTTCAACTGCAATGTCTTTGAATTTTCTTCAGTTGGCTGGCTTTTCTTAGCAAACACTGATATATGTGATTTGATGTAAATTGATTAAAGTTCCCATATTATGCTAATTTACAATTTCATAATTTTATTTTTGGGGTCTGCTAGAATACATTTACATGATTTAAAGTTCAAAAAGCACATTATTTAACTAATACTGCTCATTGCTGCAGCAACTCTTTTCTGCCTGAAACACTCACTGAAACTCACTGTCCTGTCTCTTTAAAGCCCACCTTTCTGAAAGGTCCAATCTGCTCTGATTGGTCAGCCACTTAAAGTGTGTATCAAAAATGTAACGCCCCTTACCATAACTGGGTTTCAGCTTCAGAGGCTTCATGGGCAGCTGTAAACAGAACGATGACTATGGTAACAGTTGTGTTGGTATTGGAAGTCCATACAATGTCCAAACAGCATCTATTTGACATTGTAAAATCACCTATACAACTGTTCCTTGAGATTAGGCCAGAGTAGCCAGTAAGCGGGCATTATGCTAATGTGTAACATAGTGATGGATATAATAGCATGACTACAAACAAGACGTTTCAGGCAAGTGTTTTTTTTGCTGGAGAGATTAAATCCTATTGGTGTCAAGTTTGTTATTTGTACCTTTGCAGACTGTTTACATCTGGGGTGTCTGCTCCTGCTCCTTGAGGGCCAACGTTCTGCAGAGTTTAGCTTAAACCAGCTCCAACACACTTAGGGTTAATTTCTAGTGAAGTTTCTAGTGAGTCTGAAGACCTTGATTAGCTTTAGGTGTGTTTAATTAGGGTTGAAGTTAAACTCTGCAGGACAGTGGCCCTCCCCAGGAACAGGTTTGGATACTTCTGGTTTACATGCAAAAAAAGCTATAACACACTAAAGGTGAAATCAAAAAGCATAATAGGAGCCCCTTAAATAAATCTGCATTTCCTGTAATTCATTCATTCATATATTTTTAATCGTTTGATAGCCCTAATATTTGACCTAACTCTATATCAGAGGTTTTCAGTCCTGCTCATGGAGACCCATTGTTCTACAGAGTTTAGCTCCAAACCTAAACAAACACACCTGAATCGAGGTCTTCAGGATTACTTGAAAATCACAGGCAGGTGTGTTGGAGCACGTTGGAAATAAACTTTGCATGGGAGTGGGTCTCCATGAGCAGGATTCCCTCTGTCGACATACAAGGTGCATGAACAGAAAGAAGTACAGGTGCATCTCAATAAATTAGAATGTCGCCAAAGACTTAAACTACTTCAGTCTGTGTGCATTGAATTTATTTAATACACGAGTTTCACAATTTGAGTTGAATTACTGAAATAAATGAACTTTTCCATGACATTCTAATTTATTGCGATGCACCTGTAGACCAGGGGTGGCCAACCTTGAACCTGGAGAGCCACAGTCCTGCAGAGTTCAGCTCCAACCATAATCAAACACACCTAAACAAGCTAATCAAGGTCTAAGGGTTAGTAGAACGCTACAGGCAGGTGAGGTTTTATCAAGGTTGGAGCAAAACTCTGCAGGACTGTGTCTCTCCAGAACTGACGTTGGCCACCTCTGAAGTACACCAAGGATGGGCAAATCTGGTCTTGGAGGGCTACTGTCCTGCAGAGTTTACTTCCATCCCTAATCAAACACACCTGAAAAATCTAACCTATGTCTCCATGGTTGCTAGAACAGAATGGAAATAAACTCAGGACAGCAACCCTCCAGGACTTATGTTGCACATTCCTGAAGTAGACCTTATAACACATTTGTCGTTTTACTCTTCAGGAAAAAAATGCACATATGGGATCAAGTGTAAGTTCTACCACCCAGAGCGCACAAACCAGTCACAGCGTTCTCTAGCCGATGAGCTTCGAGAGAATGCCAGACGGTCTGGTTCAAAAGAGGACAGCAGAGTAACTGGGCCACTAAGAGGCATGTACCCAAGAAATGACCCTGGTTTTGGGTCCTGCTCACCCTCTTTGGAGCAAGAACTGGAACAAAAGCTCAACTTGGATCCCAAGAGCTCTGACGGCGGGGATGTTATGCTCCAGTACTGGGATGACATTTTGTCCACAAAAAAGCCCTTATATACAGCCACAGTGGGACAACGCAGTGCTTCGGCAGACAGAACCAGTCTGCTAGCACCTTACCCAACAAACCCTTCGTCCATTTTCAGTTCTGACTCAGGGCTTGGATCCTACCAAAGCCAGTTTTCAGATCCATCGCAGAGCATTGAGTTGCATAGGATGAGATCCAATCATTCACCAATGTCTGGTAACCCTGGTGTACCTGCAGGTGGCCAATGCTACTATGACAACATGAGTCCTTTCTCCAACCATCAGCCCAAATTTGGTGCCTGCAGCTCCCTACCTCTGCCTAACCCTGTCCAGCATTACAGTCTTCCTGCTTACGGTGCCTGGTCTTACCCTTTCTTCTTAACACAGGCAACCAGTTTACCTGAACCTATACCCTGTCCTAGCTCGCATATGTCTCCCGGTGTCTATGGAAGCCAGAAGCACTCAGGCATGCCACAGTCCAATGCTTTCCAGGAAGAAAGAGAGGAGGTCAGGAAGAAGCTTCATGCGATTTTTAACCCGCATCATGTAAACAAAGTCATGGAAATGTTCCCGCAGCTGAAAGATGCGCAGCAGTTGGCGGCAGAGGTTCTCAAACTCAAGTCCAGGGGAGAGTTCTTCTGATTCACTGAAACTTTGGGATCATAAAAAAAAAGACGGCATGCCAAGTTTCTCGAAAGAAAGAGTCTCTACATTCTCAGAAAAAATGTGCAAAAATTGTACCTTTTTAGGGGTACTTTTTTACCCTTAACAAGTTTGTAGTAGTGCTTGGTAGTAAAGGTACCTATTACTACTCTAAGGTATTAGTATACACCTTTTAGGGGGAGATAAGATACAAACTTGTCAATTTAGTGGTATAACAGCTTGTCATTGGGGCACTCCCCAAACTTTGGTGTTGTACCTCTAAAGGTAAAATTTTTGCAATTGTACCTTTATTTCTGTAGCTTTGGTAGCTCTTTTCTGTGTTTTGTGCTCCTTTAAAGTCTCAGAAACCTTAATGACTTATCACATAGTACGTGTGGTAACTCTGTATGACTACAAAGTCAAATTTGTGTCTAGATGTTTTTAAGAGGTTGATGCACATTGCATCAATTGTTGCTCCTAACGTGTAGCAAACTGTACAGTACCTTGGCTCGAAGGCTACAGATTTGGTTTTGGACAGAACCTGAAATGTAATTTGAGCAGTCTAAATATAGTTGTATGTAATTGCAGTCATTAAGGAACCGCCCTGTTTTCAATGTTCAGAGTAATTTTGTAGTTAGTAAGTCTGCTGCTAATTGTTCATTCAAAGCAGCTCCACCACAGAATCACTTAAAATAGTAGTAGGTGTGATTCCTTGTCTCCTGCACTCTTTTCATTGTATTTCTTTGTTTCGGGTATTAGGGGTGGGAATCCTCTGATAGATTTTCATTACAATACTTAAGTCAAACACTGTGATTTGACTCTGTGACGCATTGCATTTTGTTGAAACTTACCAAAGTGCTGGACATCATATTTAATTGTGCTTCAATGTTACGTTTCATATCAGGTTGGTTCTACTATGTAACTCTGAGCTTGTGGATTTTGATGATTTGAATGTACAAAGGACATCTCACATCTTTCCTTCTATGCAAAATTGACTTTCATCATCTCATTGTTCAAACATCCGCTCTCAAACAACAGAAGAGCGAATTATTTGCACTAATTAGTCATGATTTTACATTTATGCATGTCAATATGTCAAAGGCTTGACATAACGATGTATATTATACAATGAATAATTATACAAAATATTGAGGCTTTAGATGTGTCAATTCATGGAGACAATAATGATGAAAGTTATTATAATATATTATGCTGATGTTTTATCCACTGTTTTCAAATGAGCATATAGGCATTTGTGTAATCATAACACATTTATGTCTTCTAACATCTATATGAATGTGAACAAATTCAAAGACACTATCAGTGAGTACGAGTTTGTACAATTTCATGTTTTCTCTTCAGAGGAGACAGTTATAGCTGATTTTTAATTATAGCATCTGTTTGCAAAGATGTTCCATAGACATTATCTTTTGCGCTCTTGTTCTTGTTCTGTTAATTTTTCAGTTCTAAAAATTTCATAAAAGTCAACGATAACAGTCAAAGCCTTTATATATAATGCATTAAAGGTATTCATAATGTAAGTTGTAATGCGTTATATTTTTCAGAATTAATTGTAACCAAGTTTAAAATGCATTATATAGTTTGTCATGTGTTTTAATGCATTATACTTTCTAAAGGTGTAACAATGAATCGTTAAGTATCATAATGTATTATAACTATGGTTACAATTATTCATTTGAACATACAATGCAATTTTAATGCATTATATGTAAAGACTTTAAATAAAATGTTTCTAAATCAACTGCTTTAACATAGATTGTCATGTGTAGTTCATGGTGTCCAAGTAGCAACTTGCAACATGTTTATATCCTGCCAGTGCATTATAATCATTAATGTGAACAGGAAACAAGTTCTCAGTTTTGTATTGGCAAATGCAATAAAAAACAAAAATTATCTTCTTGCTTCTTGTCCCTTAAACAGTAATGAAAATAAGTCATAAAAAAGTCCTCTCACTACCCTCACTAATTAATGCCATGATTAAAGGTAAAATATTTAATAAAATTTAAAATGACAATAATAGGAGAACCACAGTAAGTAGTAACAAAAAAAATTCTAAAACTTTTTTTTAAGCTGTGAAAAAAAAAAACATTGTAATAAATAGTATGTTAATATACAAAGACATTTCCCATGCAACCAGTGGTACCATAATTAGTAAATGACAAACACAATCTTCATGAACTTTTTTATAAACATCAGTATAAGGGAATATACACATTTCTTATGTGTTCACTTAATTGGTTTCACTATAACATGTATAATTTAAATAATCCTGCATCCAAGTTTTGCAATCATGCAATCCAAGTTTTAAAATATGCAAATACTGTATAGTCTCTCAATTAATATGAGCTGTAAAAATACTGCATGCATCATAATTATTAAAAAAGGGGGAAAAACAGTACAATGTTTTAACAGTTTTAGATGGAGATTAACCAGTAATACCACATACATGAGAAACCTGCTGTTGTCACAAAATAAAATATTTCTGTGAAATAGTTTCTGTTTTGATTTTAATTGTGACTGATGGAACTGTTTTATAACTGGCATCTGAAGTATGTACTGAAACTACAATCCATTTAATCCATAACTTAAACACACCTTTAAATTTAACACGTTTTGTGCTATTTGTTACTTTATTAAATTGTATTATTATAACTACTGATTTCAAATAACTGTTTATCTATGTCTGATGGTAATGATGACCTACCTGAATATATTGCATGTGGGTAAATGTGTTTGCTAAAGTTATTTTTGCCGTTTGCAATGGAACTCTGTTATATAAATATAACTGTTGTGACATGAACAATTTTATATATGACTTATGTATATTATTTACAAAAGGATGTCGAGTATGACAGTTTATTTGATTTGAATTGTAAATCTGGGGAGATCTCTGCCATGTGTATGTCAACATTCAATGTCAAATTATGTATAAATTTCTCTCTCTCTCTCACTCTCTGTGTGTGTGTGTGTGTGTGTGTGTGTGTGTGTGTGTGTGTGTGTGTGTGTGTGTGTGTGTGTGTGTGTGTGTGTGTGTGTGTGTGTGTGTGTGTGTGTGTCTTTCCCTCCCCTTTTGACGATATATTTATCTATCTACATCTACAAGGAAGAAGGAAGTTCACAAGCTCCAAAAAGTGTTATGAAAATGCAAAGCAGCTCCATGTAAATCACATGATCATTGTTTATTTTCATATCGTAATCCATAGGAATGTGATTTGCTTTCTTGTAAGAGGAAGTTCAGTGACAAAAAAATATCCAAAAAAAGGCAAAAAAAAAACAAACCAAACACTTTTGCATAAGACGTTGTGTGTGTGTGTGTGTGTCTTTCCCTCCCCTTTTGACGATATATTTATCTATCTACATCTACAAGGAAGAAGGAAGTTCACAAGCTCCAAAAAGTGTTATGAAAATGCAAAGCAGCTCCATGTAAATCACATGATCATTGTTTATTTTCATATCGTAATCCATAGGAATGTGATTTGCTTTCTCAGTTCAGTGACAAAAAAATATCCAAAAAAAGGCAAAAAAAAACCAAACCAAACACTTTTGCATAAGACGTGTAACATTGTTACATCTTAACAAACATTTGAGTAATCTGTGAGTAAACATGTTTGATACAAAAAATCATCTTGATTTCCATGAATGAGGTGTACCAGTGTCAAGAGTTCAGTCTCTTTCTTGAAACATCAGAACACATCCTTCAGTATACAGGGAAAATCTTTTGATATCTACAAAGAACAATGCAGCAGAGGTGACTGGTTTTGACCTCATATGGCTGTTTAAATGTCAGCTCTATCCATGTTCAATAGGGTGTATCCTACATTTGCATTAACGGATATTGGCAATAAGTAGACCTGCATGGAATGTGTGTCAACAGAATTCCACAGAATTTGAACATCACTCTCTTAAACATAACTATTCCTTGTATGGAAATGTTTTGGCTAACTTGATCTGTTTAAGCTACCAATATGAGCTCTGCTGATATTCCAGTATGTGTTTTAAATACAGAATTTCCTCACAATCATAAATATGAAAAAGTGCAGATTCTAACACAATCTCATGGCAATTTGTAACTATATTTACATTTACATCTACATAAATGCTGAATTGGTGGCTAATTTGTATACTTTTTCGTACAATCTACTTACACCCCATTGAAGTTAGGTATAAGGGTGTACCTTAATGCTTATTTTCTAAAAATCATATGTTTTTATACAAATCACATTGTACAAATTTATACGAAATCACCACCTTGTAAAATGCTTATGTTTTCTCATTCGATGGGGTTGGCAGATTACAGGTAACAGGTCAAAGAAACCCACATAAAGCATCAAAACGGAGAGAGAACATCCAAAATCATATACTTTCCCAAAAGTTTTGCAAACACTTTGTCCTATCGCAGCTTAATGAGCAGAGACACCAAGCAGCTAATACAGTCATAGATTGATGCCACTTTTAAAACAAACCATGTGCATCCAATGGCACAGTTTTGGGGTGATATACATTTTTGGGTGAAAACAGTCATCAGTCAATGTTCTCTCATGTTGTGTATGAGGAAACTCCTGTTTACACTGATACTGAAGTCTGATTTGTTCACGTTTGAGTAGCTGCACAAACCAATGGCGCTCTAGCCCGCCAGAATGGGCGGAGCCGACCTCTATATAAGTCGGCTCAGAGCGTCATTTCATCAGAATATTCTTCTTCAGCGACGAGGATCATCTCTTCGCTGGCGCTGGACTACGAAGCCGAAGAATAAGGAAGAAGCTCAGCCTGCAGCTCGCCGCCGTTGAAGAGCCCCGGCAGAGGAAGAAGCCAGAAGCCTTCCCCTGCGGCTGTGCGGTGCACTAAGAGAGCAAATTTCTGAGCAAATTTCCTAGCAATGTTGTTTCAAATGTCACGCCGCGAGTGGGGCTCATGCAGGGCTTCAGAAGGACGCAGTGAGTGCATCGCCCGGTCTGGGCAGCACCCATGCAGAGACTGCGCGCTTACTGAGACGGAATGCGCTCACTGAGAGCATGAGTCTCGCTCTTCTCCACTCGTGAATTGCCTTCAATGAAGGCAGCCCCGCCCTCGTTTCTCCTCTCTCAGCGAGCTCGGAGAAAGAAACGGTGAGTCGCGGAGCTGAACAACCGGGTTGTGTGATCTCACTCTCCCCCACCACTTTGATCCGCCGGTGTATTTTACACGTAAGGATCAGTGTCTCTCATTACATCAAGCGGCTCGATCCTTCTAGGTGGATTGGAGTAGAATGCTGTCACCAATGATTCTGTATTGCTGACAGCTTCATATTTGTGTGTGCACCGCTGAGGCTGCGCTCGCTGAGACAGGCTGCTTTCACTGCGAAAGCATGAGTCTGTCCCCACTTCGCTCGCAGATCGCTTTCTTCAATGAAGGCGACCCCACCCCTACCATTTTTCCCCTCTCAGCTGCCTCGGAAGAAGAAACGGCGAACTCACGGGTTTAGCGACCAGGATTGAGTGATTCACGCCGGCACAGATCCTGCGTGCTTCATTCTCCACGCAGCTCTTTGATCTGCTGATGTGTTTTACACGTAAAGATTAGCACCCCTCGTTCGATCTTTTTCGAATGCTGTCACCAATGATTCTATATCACTGACAGCTTCAGTTTTGAGTGCGCTGCTCGCCTGGGCCACACCCACGCTGGGGCTGCGCTTACTGAGACAGATCACTCTCACAATGAGTGCGTGCATCTCGCTCTGCTTCGCTCACGGTTAGCCTTTTTCAATAAAGCCGGCCCGCCCCTCCCGTACTCACGTTCTCCCTTCCCAGTTGCCTTGGAGGATGAAACTGTGAAGTTGCGGGGCTGAGAAATAAGGCTGGAGTGATTTCACGCTGGCATAGATCCCGCGTGCTTCACTCTTCCTACAACACACTGATCCGCCAGTGTGTTTTACACGTGAGGATTAGCGCCCCTCGTCTGCGTCGAGCAGTTTTATCCTTTTAGGTGGATTTAAAGATGCGCGCAGCCTAAACTGGGCCATGCCCACACCAAGGCTGCGCTCACAGGGGCTGACTGCTCTCATTAAGAGAACATTAACCTAGCGAAGCACTTTTGAGAGGAAAAGGAAGAATCAGTTCTTGCTGAGGCTGGAACCCCCTCTAAGAAAGCTTGTGCTCACTGTCCATCCCTCCGTTCAACACTGAGTGATGGAAGTTTTATTCAAGCTGGGCACGTCCTTCAAGTTCAGTGCACGCCCAAGCAAACTACCGCTGATAGCGGACGCATACAAAAGGGCATTTTTCCTCTCCTCACACACACGGATACAAGTTCCCCGCTCCTCGTACGGCGAACTTCTATTCGTAAAATTAGAACCTCTTGCCACCCGGTTCAAGGCTTGGGCAGCCATTCCCGGTGTTTCAAGGTGGGTTCTAAATAAGATAAAACAAGTTTACTCGCTCCAGTTTGCTCGCAGGCCACCTCGTTTCAGAGATATTATTCACACTTCGGTACGGGACAATGAAGCTCATGTTCTTCAGTCCGAAGTACAAACATTGCTTGCAAAAGGTGCCGTGGAAGTGTTACCTCTAGCGAACAGCAAGTTAGGCTTTTCAGCCGCTACTTCCTCGTGCCGAAGAAGGATGGCAGGCACAGCTCTATTCTAGATCTCAGACTTCTGAATCGCTCTCTTATCAGACGGCCATTCAGGATGTTAACTTTGAAACAGATCCTCGCGCAGGTTTGTCCCGAGGACTGGTTTCTGACAGTGGATCTGAAAGATGCATACTTTCACATCCACATAACCCCCCGCCACAGAACGTTCTTGAGATTCGAGGCAGTGGCCTATCAGTACAAAGTCCTATTGGACTGTCTCTGACCTTCGCAATTTTACGAAGTGCATCGACTCGGCTCTTTCCCCTCTGAAACAGATGGGAATCCACATCCTCAATTACCTCGATGACTGGCTGGTTTTAGCCAGATCAGAACAGGAGCTAATCGCACACAGATCGCTGCTGATCAGCCATCTGGTGTGCCTCGGGTTGAAAATCAAACCGCACAAGAGTCAATTGTCTCCCAGACAACGAGCAGTCTTTCTGGGGACTGTTATAGACTCGGCCCGGGTGTGGACATGGCTTACACTGGAACGGTCCCTGACTAGGTTCAGTGACTGGTGGCATCTTTCAAGCTAGGGACTTCGGGTCCCCTCAGGAGTTTCCAGAGGATGCTCGGCCTAATGGCAGCCACCTCCTCTGTGACTCCTTTAGGCCTGCTTCAAATGCGGCCTATCCAATTTTGGCTCAAAGCCCACGTCCCGTCCCACGCCTGGCACCTGTGTCGATTTTATGTCAGGGTAAACCATCGCTGTATCAAAGCTTTGGACCCTTGGACAACTTCTCGCCTGTTTCAACCAGGTGTGCAGTTGGGACTGACCTCCAGGAGGAAGGTAGTTACGTCGGTCGATCCACGAGCATCACCTTCATATCAACTGCCTCAAAATGATGGCGGTTTTTCTGGCCCTGAAAACCTTCCTGCCAGCTTTAAGAGGGCACCACATCCTGGTCAGATCTGACAACATGACGGTGGTAGCCTATATCAACCACCAAGGTGGTCTCAGGTCACGTTCCCTTTACAGGATGGCTCGATGCCTCCTACTTTGGGCACATAGCAGACTCCTCTCAATCAGAGCGGTTCATGTGCCGGGCAGTCTGAACATTGGCGCAGACATGCTGTCCAGAGGCAATGTAGCTCCGGGAGAATGGACACTACATCCTTTGACGGTTCAGAAAATCTGGTCTGTCTTCAGGATGGCAGAGGTCGACCGCTTCACCTCAGAAGACAAGTCTCACTGCCCGATCTATTCCATACAGCGAGATGTTCTGGCCCACAATTGGCCCAGCTCTTGCCTGTACGCCTTCCCCTGATTGCCCTGCTTCCTCAGGTCATCAGACGGGTCAGGGAAGTTGGTTGCTCAGTCCCCCTGGTGGCCTTACTTTGGAAGAGCCAAGCTTGGTTCCCCGAGTTAGTGCAGCTGTCACCATTATAGAGAGACCTTCTCTCGCAGGCGAAGGGCATGATTTGGCACCCCCGGCCAGAGCTGTGGAGCCTTCATGTCTGGAACCTCGATGGGAGCCTATGCAGCTTCCAACGAGAGTGAGCAACGCCATTTTAGAGGCTAGAGCACCATCTACGAGACGTCTTTACGCCCTCAAATGGTCAGTCTTCTGTGACTGGTGTGCAGCACGAAGCCTGGACCCGGTTTCTTGTGACGTGTCCCACGTGCTGACTTTTTTGCAAGAGTTGTTGGACAACGGGCGTGCCCCTTCCATGCTCAAAATGTATGTGGCAGCTATCGCAGCGAATCATTCCCTCGAAGCTGGCCAGTCAGTCGGGCAGAAACAACTTGGTTGTTAGGTTCTTGAAGGGCGCCCGGAGATTGAATCCTCCTCGTCCTCAGACCGTGCCGACTTGGGACTTGTTCAATTTAATTCAAGCTTATTTGTATAGCGCTTTTCACAATACAAATCGTTGCAAAGCAGCTTTACAGAAAATTAAGTTTCTACAATATATTTAGTAGTAGCTTGTCAGTGGTGACTATGTCAAATTGATGTACATATGGCAGAAATGTATTGTAAAATTCAGTTAATGACATAATCAAACAGACGATGAACACTATTAACAGCAATGATTATATGGTGCAATCAAATTTGTAGCAAAATTTGGTAGTTTATGTTGTTTCAGGGTTGGCATCATCTGAGGTTTTCCTTGTCCATAGTCCTGAGGGCCCTAAGGGGAATTTGGGATTTGGGCCTAACGACTGTAAGATCGTCTTCAAGCCATGACAAGGTTATGTGCCTAAGGTGCTCTCAACTCCGTTTAGAGCCCAGGTTATTACCCTTATAGCGCTCCCCGCTGTGGACTTTTTATATATGTAGCGTCTGGACCAATCAAAAACACAATTTTTCATTTGATTTAACAAATCAGTTATTCATTAGATTAACAAGTCGTCACAGACCCCTCACCCAATAGACTGGGCGCCAGGATGTCTGCGAATGACCACAGGCCACTGGTTACCATGGCAACCCCGACACCTTTGCTAAGACCAGAGCCATTTACGACCTGATGGAATGTGAGTAGGGAAAATCACTGCATGTTCCATAGCAAGAGGCACAATGCACAGTAGAAATGGACTTTTCTACTAATTAATGCATAGGAAAACCTTTCTTTGAATGAACACACATAGCCTTCAGGTCATCGTGTATGTTGTCTTTGAGATTTTATACTGTTTTACGCAGGCTTGTGATGGAAACACTCATTCCTGTCATCTTACATATATGTAACCCTACCATGTTTAGTATCTATGAATTAGTCTTCTGATGATCTAAACGAGAGTGTATATTATATGTTGGTACATAGGCAATATATTAGTGTCCTGAGAATCTTTAGTAATTTCGATTCAAGTTCCATTTGCAAATTACCATGCTTAGAGACAAAGGGTCGTAAAACCCTCCAGCAATTGCCACCTCCCGCTTGGAATTTCCGTCTTTCTCATTGGACAAGCCCCTCTTGAGAGGCGTGAATCTTCCGAGACCTTAAAAAGGCCTCACACCAGGGACCCGCCCAGAATCAGTGGTTTGTTTGAATTCTGAGAAGATGTGAGCTACAATGCTCCAGGACATCTCTAAGTACGTGCCAGGCTTCGGCCTTGACTTTTCCGTTGTTCATTGTTTGCTCATAACTGGAGTCACTTAATCATGCAGATTTATGCTACAAGCTCTTTGTAGAATTGTACAGTAAGAAAGTTATTTCCCTTAACCAGGAAATTAACGTTCTTAGAATTGACAGACAGTTGACCCTGAGAGGTCAAGTAAATATCTACAGCGGATCTAAATATTTATAATTAATTATAACTAGTTATGATTAATTATTCATATTTCCCTTATGAGCTGATTCGCTACATATATTTAATTGCTTCTTTTCCATTTTGCATTTACTTGTACTTTTATTTTCAATACTTAAGTACGTTTAAGATTTAAAAAATACTTTTCGTACTTAAGTACAATAAATATCACATACTTTAAGACTTTTACTCAAGTAATATTCAGGTACTTTATACACCACTGTGAATCGATGACTGTCGCTTCAGTCGAATGATTCTGATGAAAAGACGCTCTGAGCCGACTTATATAGAGGTTGGCTCCGCCCATTCTGGTGGGCTATAGCGCCATTGGTTTGTGCAGCTCAACAAGCCTCAGCAAATCAGGCTTAAGTGTCAGTGTAAACAGGAGCTTCCCCATACACAATGCTCGTTCCCTTATCTCAGGGAACCAAGGTTACGTCAGTAACTGGAGCGTTTTGCTATTACTTGGTGACACTAGTGGTGCAGAAATTACCCATTTCACCTTTAAGGTCAAATATAAGGTGACCTGTTTGCCACTAACAAGTTACTGTTCTACTAGTAGAATTACACTCTACACAAGTAGTGCTGCAGGGATAACGTATTTTAGTAGGCCAAACCTGGTTAGCATTTTAACACTTCCGGTTCCATCATCCTGAAGTCAATGTTTTTTTTTAAATGGGTTTTTTGGGTAAATGCCTGGAGTGGTGAGCACAAGCTCAAGATATTGTCACGTTTTATTCAATGACTTAAAATACATCTGTAATAACACCTTGTGTTTTTTAAGCTTTTACTTGTCTTGATAAAGGTGGTTGCTAACAAGTAGCTAAATATGACTACATAGGTCGTCTGGGACATTAAACCTCATCAAAGCAAACAGGTAAACTACTCATTAAAGCCTCATTGTGTTTATAGTCACACTCTTGCAAAATATTGTAGCTCAAACTTTCAGGGAAAATTTTTTTGTATAAAGACTGAAAGAGTTGTTGGTAGATCAATGGTGGTGACATTGAAGTCATGTGACTGGTGTAGCCTACGTTTTTACTTCTTACTTTCTGCAATAATCCAAGAGCCAATGAAAAAAATTATATTGTGTTTTTGTCGATGGAACCAGGGTGATGTTAACTTCTGGGTTGGCCTCCAAAAATATGTCACCATTGCAGCGCTCTATTGTGGATCCATACAGCGAATTGTTGCAAGAGTACCCTTGAGTGGCCTGAAGAGTCTTCACTTAAGTGTTCCAATAAGAGCATCTACTCCCAAGCCATTAACAATTTACTGAATGCTACAAACACACGATGTCCAGGGTCACTGAAGAGAAAGAGGAAATTAAAAAATAAATATCAGAAGCAAAGAAGAGCACTGAAGACAATGTATTTTTTAAACAACATTACTCAAAACTGGGGCACTGGAATCAGTATTTTAGAAAATGGGTTTTGAGGTGTTCCTGGGTTTGTTTGTTTTTGTTGTTGTTGTTGTTGTTGTTTTACAACAAAGAGTCATGACAAGACGAGCTGAAACTTGTAACTACTTACAAAAGAATATGGTCTGCAACATTCTAACACCGGTTGCTGGAAGTATAGCACGGGTCATGCGTTTACTGTCGACTACTAGTGTAGGCAGCGGCTGCATCCGAAAAACTGAAAAATACTGCCTCTGCAGCATACTAAGGTGGCAAGGCAACAAGGCACATATGAATCTAATGATCGTGTCACATCTAATCTGAATGATTTTTGAAGGCAGCACAGTATCCTTCGCTGCATATGACATCCCACAGTCCTGTGTGTTCCATTACATGACAGTTGAGCTAAAAAATAAAGATGGTGCATGAAAGTGGTTGGTGGTAATTTTTTCCACTTTTGATATAATTTCTAGTAGGGATGCACCAGTATCGGGCCCGATACTGAGCTCCTGTACTCGTACTCGTACTCGTTAAAATGCCCCGATACCAAACGCCGATACCACACAGCATGTGATAAGTGCCATATTCAGACAAAAAAACTCCGACAACAGAACAACAGACAGCAGAATGGAGTTAAGGATGTCTACTACGAAGTATATGTATGCAATGAATATAACATTAAACATTCAGTATTAACGCCTGTATAGCTGATGTAAGTGGGTGCAGGACACTATAGTTAATTTGTGTAAAGTGAGGATAGCAAAATAAAGTAAACTGTGACAAATCATACCCAAAAATTCTTCATACAGTGGACTACCAGTAAAATTGCTACAAATTTGGAACCAAAAATTATTCAGACCGAGTCTGGTGAAAAAAATTGAAGTTGAGGTTTTCATGAAGCTGGGTGACAGCA
>NW_015549669.1:26119-26632 GCF_001515605.1 Sinocyclocheilus anshuiensis | reverse complement strand
ATGTGAGAAATGTTGAAGGTGTCTGAATAAATTTTGGTTTGACTGTATCTATTTGATAAATTAAGTTAACCAACTAACATTATACATACTCTTTTGGTTTCTGTACCCAATTTTTTTAAAAATTACAAATGCAATAAAAATATCGGTATCGGTACTTGGTATCGGCAAGTACAAAAAATAAAAGTATCGTATCGGGCGAGTACTGGAAAAAGTGGTATCGGTGCATCCCTAATTTCTAGGAAGAAAATTAGCATTGTAGTAATTAAATATTTGCTTAGTTATCACTAAAGCTCTCTCTATTTTTTTTGTAGACCACTAAACTGTTATGCTGCCTCAGAAGTCTATTGGCGCATTTCCACTGCATGGTATGGCACGGTACGGTTCGGTACGGTGCACTTTTGCGGGGTTTTCCACTGGGTACAGTACCTGGTACTTTTTTTAGTACCACCTCGGTTGAGGTTCCAAGTGAACCGTACCGTTACCAAAACGTGACGTGTAAACTCTGCTGATCAC
>NW_015549669.1:8136-24242 GCF_001515605.1 Sinocyclocheilus anshuiensis | reverse complement strand
AGTACTGGAAAAAGAGGTATCGGTGCATCACTAATTTCTAGGAAGAAATTGTAGTTTGTAGTAATTAAATATTTGCTTAGTTATCACTAAAGCTCTCTCTATTTTTTTTGTAGACCTGTTATGCTTTATGCTGCCTCAGAAGTCTATTGGCGCATTTCCACTGCATGGTATGGCACGGTACGGTTCGGTACGGTGCACTTTTGCGGGGTTTTCCACTGGGTACAGTACCTGGTACTTTTTTTAGTACCACCTCGGTTGAGGTTCCAAGTGAACCGTACTGTTACCAAAACGTGACGTATAAACTCTGCTGAACTCGCGACACAAACACAACAGAATTAATTAGAAAGCTAGATTTAAATCAGCACAGCCAGCGAAGGATTGAGCGCAACTGTTTTGAACGAGCGCACCTTTTTTAACAACCAAAAAATGGCTGTTTCGTGGTCTGTTTAGGAAGTACAGACGTTCCTCTCGTTGATAGCAGAGGAGTGGATCCAGCGAGAGCATGATGGGGCGATGCAGGATGAAAAAGTTTTTTAGGAGTTGCGGCAGTAGAGGTGGCGCAACTATAACGACATGTGAATAATCCCGCCCACTCTAAAGCGTTACTAAACTGTAGTGGAAACGCAAACCGAGCCGTGCCGGGCCGAGTCGTACCACGCAGTGGAAAAGCACCATATATGAAGTCAGTTTGGGGAGGTACCTTTGTTCACAAACACTGCCTGCAAAGTCATTGCCTGATAGATCAGCAAGGCAACAAGTCAGCTACATAAGCTTTCGGATACAGCCGGTTTCACTGATAATAATGGGTTCTGTTTGCTTTTGGTACAATGTGTCGCGCCCTTCTCATCTGGTGTAGACAGGGTGTGAAAACTGTCAGTTAACTCTTAACTTTAGCATTTGTTTCTGTAGCGTAAAACACAACATTCAGACCAGTGTTGGGGGTAACGCATTACAAGTAACGTGAGTTACGTAATCAGATTACTTTTTTCAAGTAGCTATTCTTCATGCAATATTGTAATGCATTACTTTTAAAAGTAACTTTCCACAGTCCACCAAAGGAACTTACTAGAACATTCATGTTCCTTCTCCTCAGCATAAAGTCCATTCTCCAAGCCAGACTCTAGAAAGACTTCATTTGTTTCTTCTGAATCAGTGTCTCTGTACAGCATCCCAGTCCTTACCAGAATCTCAGAGGTCAACTGAAAAGATCACATAACACAATTAAATACGAGTTAAAAAGGCTCTACTCAAATCTTGTCTGTTTCCACACTGTATTTATGAGTTAGTCATGAATCGTTCAAATTTTTTTCGGATACAGCCGGTTTCACTGATAATAATGGGTTCTGTTTGCTTTTGGTACAATGTGTCGCGCCCTTCTCATCTGGTGTAGACAGGGTGTGAAAACTGTCAGTTAACTCTTAACTTTAGCATTTGTTTCTGTAGCGTAAAACACAACATTCAGACCAGTGTTGGGGGTAACGCATTACAAGTAACGTGAGTTACGTAATCAGATTACTTTTTTCAAGTAGCTATTCTTCATGCAATATTGTAATGCATTACTTTTAAAAGTAACTTTCCCCAACACTGATCCAGACACATATCAAAACTGACATCACTAAACAAACTAGACGTTTGAGATTAATCCTTTAGCTTCTTTTCCCCCCTTGCTTTTGTTTTCCATTGGAAAAATAATAATAAAGCTTCTTCTTTGCTGATTGACTGCTACTTGTGATAAGCTACCTAAAGTTTTTTTTATTATTAATAATAATAATAATAATAATGATATTCCAACTGTCCAGTCAAATCAAATGTGTTATTTGGTAATCAATGACATGCTTTTTTAGTGATAGAAGAAGAAGAAGAAAAAGAAGAAGAACCAACATTAATATTCTGGGAAGACAATAGCCTACAATTTATTTCATGGGGGTGGTAAGGGATCTGGATAATGAATAGAGGGTCACTGGCTTCTTAAAAGGCAAATATATTACCAGAAAGGATCAATGTGGTAACATTTCTAAGTATCCTTGCTGAAATATTAAATATTTAAATAATAATCTATAAATAGCTTAACTATTTAAAGTACCAATATCTACTCTGCGGAAAAGATCAGTGTTTTACCAAGTAGTTTTACCAAGTGTTGTTATAGTGCAGGACATAGTTATGCTAATCCACCACAGTGGACATTCTTATCTGGTCTTTTAATGAAGGTATACACTTTTTCCCATCATCTGAATTGTTGAAGGCAAGAAAAATGATTATACCAGTCAAAGTAGCACTGTCCTTCATTGGTGCCATCATGTTGTCCATTATCAGCCAACTCCAGTTCTACGCCAAGATGGTATTCGGGAGAGTTTTGCATGTTGCCCAGGTAGCGTAAGGTACCGGTGCTGATGCGTCCAGAGGGTAACATGATTCGGACCCTGTGCCCAATCTTCAGATCCAGGGGGGAGTGGGGTACAAACACTCGATGAGGTCCCCCTCTGCTCCTCCAAGACCTTACACTGAAGAAAGAGGTCATGCAAAGTATAGTATATAGTTTAAACATCAAGTAAAATTTAACACAGAATGTAACACTTTACTATACTCCTATGCAAAAGGGATTAATAAATGATTTGTTCATTAATACACAGATCTCTGGAATATGTGCTTCTGATTGATCAGTCACTGCATTCCACAGTCAAATATTTCTGTTTATGACACAATTCTCTGGAACACTTTATTGTGACAGTGTTTTAAGCTGGACATGTTCATTCATGCCTTGCTCCTGTCATTGAAAGGTACTATAAAAGTTACCTGATGTTAGACATGGCAGAAGTGGCTCTGGAGTCTGATGGGCAGGAGGTTTGACTGCCGCACAAACTTTTTTGGTCAACACCATCTCGAAGCAATTCCACATCAGGTCCCTTTTGCTGGTGTCTGAGACCACCTGCAGAAAGTTGGAAGAAATGTCTCATTTGTTCAAATTTATTTAATTTCAGTTATCCCCTCACAAGGGCAGTTCTGACATCCAGACAGTCCACCAAAGGAACTTACTAGAACATTCATGTTCCTTCTCCTCAGCATAAAGTCCATTCTCCAAGCCAGACTCTAGAAAGACTTCATTTGTTTCTTCTGAATCAGTGTCTCTGTACAGCATCCCAGTCCTTACCAGAATCTCAGAGGTCAACTGAAAAGATCACATAAAACAATTAAATACGAGTTAAAAAGGCTCTACTCAAATCTTGTCTGTTTCCACACTGTATTTGTGAGTTAGTCATGAATCGTTCAAATTTTAGCTATTAATTAGTTGCTTATTATGATGCATATTACTAGCATATTGGCTGTTTATTAGTACTTATAAAGCACATAGTAATGCCTTATTCTGCATGACCGTATTTTAGATCCCTTAATCCACCCCATACCTAAACTTAACAACTACCTTACTGACTATTAATAATCAGCAAACTAGGAGTTTGTTCAGGCAAAACTCTTAGTTAATAGTGAATATGTGTTCCCTATTCTAAAGTGTTACCAATCATTCATTCAACCAATTTGTCCAAAAATGCTGATTTATTCAGAAATGAAACAAGTGACCATCTTTATGATGCAGTCACTGAATCATTCGCTCAACTTATTTGTTCAAAAATGTGAATTCATTTATAAATGAAACAAGTGAACGTCTTTATGATGGAGTCACTGAATCATTCACTCAAACCGATCTGTTCAAAACTCAATCATTCAGGAATAAAACACCACTACGATGTGTTTCTCAATGTTGCAGTGGATGTGTGGCTTTGTTTTAAACTATTTTGATCTACATTGTCTTTTATTAATAGTGTAGCAATATTGCACTGCTCACACAAATCATTTTCAAACCAAGCAGCATTCAAAATCTGTGCGAGGAAATCTTTCACCTTTACATGAAATTCCCGATTATGAGGATTCCTATAATAAAACACGGGATTTTCTCTGTAAAATTTCACACCTTGAAGGTTTGGTTATATTCACGTGAGCTTCTTGAATCCATTGTGAAATCTGTTGGGGCAATTTCGCGTGGAATGTTTTGCAATCAAACTCTTATTAACACAACATATAAGAGCACATAGTTTCACACACCAGAGGGTTAAATTACTTTGCACTTCCTTATGTATTATGTAGTAGTTCATTAAACTGTTGTATATAATCCCACACTCAAGCAAGACTCCATTATGGCTGTATTGTATGTGTAATTTTCTTTAGATGAATTTGAATTTTCCAGAGGAATGCAGAAATTAAATCAATCGAAAATGTCCTGTCGCTTGTCAGTATTTAGTTTCATTTTGAAGAGACTTTAATTGTTCCTGCCAACAAGCTTTATGTTCTTAGTTCTGGCTTATGTACTGTGCGCGCGACAAACTGATGATATGAAAGTTTGCATTTCAAGCTTATCTGCCATGATAGATGCTATAGTAGCATTTAGTAATAAAGTGATGCCACATAGTCATTACACCAAGCATTTTTAAGTACTGCAACCTATGAGCATTGCTAGTTACTTTAGCCATCCCCATTAATTAACTTATGAAACAGTTATAGCATTATCAAAAAAGCATGCCTAGGCCTATATGTTGCATTTAGCAGAAGCGCCAGGCGATAAAAGCAGCAATGCCGATGAAGCAATAGTGTCACAGCATTATAATGGATTTATGAGTTTCATTTCTGAAATATTTTTAGACCCACATACCTGGTCTCTAAGATTATGTTGTCTCTTTTGCAGCTCCACAAACCGCGTCTCCCATGATGCTCTCTGATTTGCAATCTCTATCTTCAGTTCTTGAATCTCCCCCTCAGCCTTTAGCAGTCTCCTGAACAGGCCACTTGTGCGTTCATGCTGAACACAGTTTTCTGGTTTGGCCTTTTTCTCTGAGTCTGCATTTACATTTGTCCCTGCGAGATGCTTGACATCCTGGACAGCTACAGATTTATAAAAGTCTTTAGTGTTCATATTTTGGCAAATGCTGATTCTGTTTTGATATGAATAATGGAGTCAAACACTTAATACACACTTAAGGTCATTAATTTCAGACTGTACGACAGTCAAGACGCGTTAAAAACGGGTGCGCGCAAGAATCTCTAGCATTAATTTTGATCATGGCTTGTCTTGATCTTAGACGACCAAATCGTGGCCAAAATCGCACAGTGTGAGCCGGGCTTTAGGATAGTTCACCTAAAAATTAAAAAAAAACAGTCGCTATTTACTAACTTATATGTCATATGAAACCTCTATGACTTTTTACTTTAAATATGAATGTCTCTATGTTTTTTTGTCTGTACAGTGAAAGTCAATGGAGTCCAATGTTCTTTGGCACTCCATTTACTTTTACTGTATTGACAAAAACATAATGTCTTTTGTTTTCCTCTGAAGAAAGAAAGTCACAGATGTTTTGTACAACATGAGGGTAAATAACAGACTGTTCATTTTTGAATGAATGTCCCTTTAAAAATGTTTAAATCCATAATAAACTCAGATGTAAACTGTTCTGCTCTGCTTTATTTTAAGAGGTTTCTTAATTTGTAGATTTAAGTGAGTTGCAATGTGATTTCGTCAGAATACTTATCATTACGCAAAACTAGCCTGCCATCTATTGGACAGGTACAAGCATTACATTTACATTATAATTGTTAAACATTTAGCAGACTTTGCTTCCTTTGCATAAAAACTAATTGATGACTGCTTTTTTTTTTTTGTGATATTAGGATTTACCTGTGGTCAGTTTTGATGGGGGTTTATGGTCAGTGTCAGCTGCGTGCTGTGTCCATGATACAGATTTTAGAGCACAATATGGGCTGACCTACAGTACAAATAACATTTGATTCCATTTACCAGTGATTTGTGTAGCAGTACAGTTAAAACTACAATATATTTATAGAATGCATTAACACTGGCATTAATTAAAGAGGACATAATTACCCAGAAAAACCTCCATGTGCACAACAGGCCCTTGAGAGTCCAGACAACTGCTGACCACGGTACATAAGTAGCCATTTTATGAAGATTTCACATGGTGCTCTATTGCCTGCAATATATAGATGAAATACAATACAAGCCAAGCCATTGTTAGATTCCCATTGGATTAAAACTCAGAGTGGACCGCTGTGGCTTTGAGAGAAAGAGGAATCTATTCTGGTATTTATTTGCTCAAAAACATTGAAGCAGGTAAATACCTTGATACAATGCCTGGTTGAATGCTTCAGTAGCTGAATGAAGATCCCTCTTGAACTTCAGTACATAAGAATTAATCTCTCGGTTTGTTTCTCTTCATTTGGTTATCCAATGGCATGTTCACATGCTGACCAACCTGTTGCTACCAAGCCTGTTGCAGACGCGTCGAGAGTCTAGAGACCTAATCCTGTCTAATCTGATTAGTGACTGGCTTATGTGCTCCTCTTGTGTCCCATCACAGACTAATTCTGGTACCTGATCCTATTTTTACCAAGTCCATATATCAGTGTATTGTAGTGAGAAGTGATCGGGGAGCAGACTCCATTAAAACAAGCCCCAATCTAGCAAGATGTTTGTGTTTTAGTGAAATGTTTGCCACCATAACACCCTAAAGTATCCAGCGTCCTAAAACGTCCTTTTGCAACAAACTACAGAATCATATTGATAATTGATAACTATTTAGATTAATTAGAATTTATTTATAAAATATTCTGTTTTAACGATTTTCCACCTTAAAAATCATTTTTATGAACGGCCACCAAGTATTATGCTTTAATTATATAACTATAATTTGTGATATTGAGTATTTAGGACTACTTTTTTATGTTTGCTTGTTTGTTTGTTTTGTATTACATTTGTCACAGCAACCATAAAGTGTCATAATACTTTTTGTTTTCATTTCAACACTTTATATATCGGTTTATCATTTCAAACTCTTACAGGAAATTAGTTCACCCATAAATGAAATGTTGCTGAAAATATTTGAGATTTGTTTTTTTCATAGTAACAGATTTAGAGAAATGTAGCATTGCATCACTTGCTCACCAATGGATCCTCTGCAGTGAATGGGTGCCGTCAGAATGAGAGTCCAAACAGCTGATAAAAACATCACAATAATCCCTAAACCTTTACTTCCAGTCCATAATCCATAATAACACTTCCTTCTATGAAAAAGTCCATCCCCTGTTGTCTTCTCACATCAAAATCAAAATCAAAATCCTATTTTTTGCCATTGTTTTCCCAGCAAAATCATGTCTCTTCTTGATGTCACTTATCAAAACTTTAGACACGGTCAGTCAAAGGAAATCATTCCTGCAAAAGCCCATCAGGAAAGCTCCAGATAACTACTCTCTTGCTAGTGATGTTCACATTTTGAATTGAAAATATGTCACAGTATGTGATTCCTAATGTTATTCATAGTTGTGAATTTAAAAAGAGTAAAGAAAAAAATAGCTGAACTGTTTTCAGCACAAGTTTGCAGTACATTTGAGAGTTTCTAACATAATTACAGCCTTAAGTTAAACAAATGTTACAGAGGTCTAAAATGGAAAATAATATTGAGGAAAGGAAGAACCTAAATTAATTTTTAGTTTAATATTAAATTAAATATAAGTCAAATAATAGAAACATGAAAATGCAGTAGAGCATATTCATATTTTCACATAAAATGACATGTGGGATGGCCTGCTGAACCTATTAATTTATTGTTTTAAATATCTCAGCTTCAGTTGCGTATCATGTTTGTCTTAGTTATGTTTCAATCAGCATTTCATTGTCACAGATATCTCCGCTTTAGGTGCATAGCATGTTTGTCTGAGAGTATTCATCCATCATTCTAGACACATGTGTTTGTCCATAGTAAAATACAAAGCGCATCGTCATTTAACTTCTGTTTGAACATATCCGATAGCATGTCGCAATGAAAGGCGCATTTTTCATTCAGTGTGAATTCTGATGTTGATCCTGAGCTTTCAAATGAAATTTGAGCTTAAAATGACGTGACTGATTATTCTGTGTAAATAGTCGGCTGTGTATTTTTGGATTGTCAGAAGTGGGATGGGTGGAAAATTGTGGCCTGGTGTAAACAGCAGTTTAATGTTACCATAAAAGCATGGCCTCTTTAACAGAAACACTAGGGAGCGTGTATCTGTCTTAAAGGCACAGTTCACCCTAAAATGACAATTCTGGCACCATTTATCTAATTGTATGGCGTTTCAAACCCACATGATTTTCCTTATTCTGCGGAGCACTAAATATTCCTTTTTGAAGAATATCCTGACCACTCTTTTCCATAAAATGAAAATGAATGTGGATGGTGTCTGTCAAGCTCCGAGGTTATCGGTAAAGAATTACATTTTACTTATATGTTTTAGTCTGTCAGACATGTGCACTTAAACTAAAAATATTAAATTTTTTTATGGATTAAATCAAGTAGAAATAACCCCTGAAGGTAGCAATTGCAGGTTTGCAATTATTACAGTGATTATTAATGGTTCTTACGTAATTGTGTCTCCATTTAGGTTGTCCGTCAAAAATGCACCTTTTCAGTTCCAAAGAAGAAATTTGTTCAAATTCTTCCAAATCTGACCTGTAAATCGATGGGCATTCATAACATGTGATATTAAAGTGCTGTTAGCTGTCGAGCAGCGTTTGGACTCTCAGGGGTTTCATTAGCACGCTCTCCGAGCACCTGTCCACCGGGACACGACAGACCATACAGCCTTCTGAATTTAGATGCAAGCATCTTAATGAGGGATCTTATCGGGTCATTTCTCCTCATTCACTTCAGTTATGAATACCTGCATTGTTATAAATGACAGAACATTTTCATTCATTTCATTAAAAACAATTGACAGTGTTTGTACAGTGCTGTTTCCCTGTCTGCCAGTAAATAGCCTGTCTGTCAGTAGTGGCTGTACCATGGTATCAGATACTGTAAGTGTCACATTATTTGATATAGCGTCCTACCATCTAATCTTTAACTGATTTTGTTTCATTCAATAATTTAAATATTTTTTTAATATATATTTAACAAACAGTTTTTTTGTTTTTTTTTTACTTTTTGGTACTTTTTAGTGTGTATTGTATTCTCGTATCATTAAATTAATAATATGTTTATTGTTATATTATTAGTAATTATATTTCTGTAGCTCTTTTTTTTTTACAGTGCAATGAACATTGAATGCAATGTACAGTAAGTCACTTTATGATAAATGAAAACATTTAAATTAAACAAATATAAATTTAAACACAAATTATAAAGTTATTATACGTTTGTATTAGTTTTTGATATATTTTTTCATGAACAATTTAATGAATAATATTAGATGGAAAGTTATTTGCCTGTATCTTAGACATGACCATATCATTTGATTATAGTTTTACTGCAGTTCAACAACATGCATTTGTCCCAATTGAAGTGCAGTAATTATGAAAATGAGAGATGCAATGCAAACGTATCCCCTGGCTGCGAATGGAAATGCAAAGCCACATATTTGAGAGCAAAATTTTACAGATGACAGAAACGTACTATATTTCCTCCTGCTTACTACGAACACAGGGCTTAGCTCTGATCATCCCTTCCTCTTGGAACAATTGTTTCTTGTGTTTATCTTTAATATTTAATAAAAAATATTTGTGAGGAATCCTATTAGAATGACTTTTTAAATGTTGATGTTTAATATTCTTTATCATTTTTTTTTTTTGACAGTTGGGTCTCAAATGATCAGTTTTAGATTTAAATGGCATAGAGAAGTGCATAAGTTGTGCCATAACTGTGCATTTTCTGTGCTGCTTTGAAACAATATGTATTGTGAAAAACACTATACAATTAAATTTGAATTGAGTGGAACTAAATTGAACTGAAAAATGTTTTCCTCTAGTCAAGGAGAAAAGAAGCACTAATTAATACACTTCATTTGATTTCATGATGCCTGCAATCAGTTAATCGCAACAAAGTAATCACATTCTTCAAGCAAGCCAGTACAATAGAGATCTTATAGAGATCTGATAAAGAGATCCATAAATGCTTATTGTTAAGCAGACTATATTTTTTAAGAGGGATAACATCTGTTTTATCCTGTGACTGGCACTATGTATTAAAAAGTATGTATGGCAACTTCAATTTAAAAAAGAATCTTCAATGCCTTAAAAACTGAAATGAAATGTAATAAAAACAAACAAACAAGAAAAAAAAAAACATTTAATAATGCATCATAAAGCAAATGTATAATCCCATTCCAAAGTCATATCTTGTTGCACAGTATTCTCATTCTAAAAAGATCATAAACCAAACAGGAATGGGTTTAGTATTAAGAATATTTTAGCCTAGTGACACAGTTTAGGTTTGCCATTGCTATGATAAACTCTTGATAGAAAATATACAGAAAGATCCTTTATCCGAATTAGCAAAGATTTTATTACTTCATTATTATGTTGCTACATCCAAATTATTTGCAGAGCCTGAGCTATTTTTTATTATACATAACTCCATGAAAAAAATAATCCTTGATCATTTTCTTTAGCAAATAGGTTTCTCCCTAAGACATTTGACCTTCACTTCACACTTTGTCAGCTAGATAAATTTCCTGCATTTGAATGCAAAACTTGCAAAAGCTTAGCTGGAAGCATCTGGCACACCGTGCCCAGAGCTATCATTTAGAGAAAAAAATGTATAATTCATGGCCAGTCTTTAGCCAAATAATTTACATGGTTTTATAGATGCATTATATACACATATCACATTTGCTTTGACATAAAACTCATTGCACCTGCCTATAAGCAATTTACTTAAACATTTTTATCCTTAAATCTAACACTAAAATGTGTATAATGGCAGCTGTCATTACTCCAGTGAAGTACTTAGATCTGAGGAAGAAATTGTGTTTTGTTAGCAATTGAAGTGAAACAGTAGTATACGACCCTGGGAGACAATCCACTTGTATTGAGTCCTGTCTGTGGTCTCCTCTACACATCTGCTTCCCCTTCTGTGGTAAGCATCATTGTGCTCAATGGGAATGGAAGAGGAATTGCAGGAACTGATGGATCTTGTAGCCTAACCGAATGCAAATAATGAAAGCCTGCATCAAGAAAACAACAGTTGTGTTGCCAGGTCCCAGTGTAGCACCTTCAAGCAGCTCCACAACACCATCTGTTACACCTGAAGCAGTTGGTGTTGGTGCCACTCTGACTGAATTATTTGTTTGTTATTTTGTGCCAAGGAAATGAAGCTGCCCAAAGTTTAACCTCAAGGGTCTGAGCTGGGTGAGCTGAAGGAAGTTTTTGCTGGGAATATGACGGCAACATGCCTCCTGTCATCTTCCTCTATTTCAGTTCTACTTTCAGCTGGGGACAGGCAAACCACACAAACAACTAGTCTTTTCAAGGCTGTAAAGCCACTACATGTTGGCTCAGGTGTGGTTCTGTATTTTGGTTAATGTCTCCCTAATGTCTCCTTGGTCATCCTCATTGGTGGAGTTCAAGTGCCTTCCTTGCTAGACACAGCTACATTGTGTCTTCTATTACAGAGATCTGTATTTGTGTAACATTTTGAAACCGTGTGATAAGGACTGTCAAGTATACACTGGTTATATCAGGTATCCAATCCTGCTCCTGTATGGCTAATAACTATCCTTTAGCTGAAATCCTAATTAAAGACACCTGAACCAGCTATGGTTTTCAGGATAACTATAAACTTGGGTTGTGTGTTGGGGCAGGTTGGAGCTAAACTCTGCAGGACACTGGCTCTCCAGGAGCAGGACAGTCTTGGCAGGTTATGTTTTTCCCTGGTGTCTTGGGGATTAAAAGCCCTTAATCAGCTACTGGAGGGCCAATGTCCTGCAAAGTTTAGCTCCAACACACCTACCTAGAGGTTTCTAGTGATACTGATGCTCCCCTCACCAGTGCCATTTGGGACAGGGCCAAAGTGGCTTTTTCCTGAATACCTTGTATAGCTGGTTCCGGTGTGTTTAATTAGGGCTAGAGCTAAACTCTGCTGGAAGATTGCCTTCCAGGAGTAGGATTGGACACCCCATGCCCAAGACCAACAAGTTCATTTATTGAGTGGACTAGTTGAGTTGACCATAGACCATGACCATGATTTATGGAGAGAACACAAATTTGTGGTGTTTACTGACAACAACCCCTGAGTAGTGTTGTCCATCTTTTGATTCTGAAACTAGGTAGTGATCTAGGAGAAGTAATAAGAATGCTGATATCCCTTTATGCAGTGCTTGGCAACTCTGGCCCTCAAAGTCCACTTTCCTGGTGAGCTTACACTGCCTTCGAGTACACCTGGGAAACCCGTACCTCCAGGTCTGCATTATTACGACATGTCACGCATCCAAGTTGGAAACGTAACACAGTCGTAGCCTAAACAAACATATATACTGTATATATATATATATATATACATATATATATATGTGTGTGTGTGTGTGTGTGTGTGCCTGCAAGCCCGCAAAACTCTATATCCCCCTCCACACCTATCTCTATATTAGTGATTCCCAACCTTTTTTCCAGGGGTCCCCAATTTTAACATTCAAAATTTTAAACGACCCCTGGGTTGGGAACCATTGCTCTGTATATAGGGGATTTCGCACCGCATAGTTCTAGGAACTAGCCAGCATTTGCACCGGCAGCAGGAACTCTGAAGCGGCTGACAATGACAACTTTATGCGCTGCATTTTTAAACGTCAACAACCGGTGGTAGAACATTGCGTTAGCAGCACGAAAGGTCGTGGGTTCGATTCCCAGGGATCACACATATTGGTAAAAAATGTACAGCCTGAATGCACTGTAAGTCTCTTTGGATAAAAGCGTCTGCTAAATGCATAAATTATTAATTATTAAATGATTATAACGGAGATGGAATGTAAACGCACAATTTATGCGATAAATGGAATGCATTTAAATGCCGTTTTTGCTGTTTTCTATGTTCGTGGAGTAAATATGTTAACATGGCTTTTTAAAAATGCCAGGGTAGCCAGTGTTTCAGATGCATTTGGCCAATCAGCGTACACTTACGTCACTGATAGTTACAATAGTACTGTTTCAAGCCCGGGACACACTGCACAATTTTCAGATGTCCCAGACGAAAGATTGGCATTGTGAAACAATCGTGGTGATTTCTGTGATCGTTGCTCATAAACGGTGGTCCTATTTCGTACAGTGAGAGAGGTTCAAAAACAGACGTTGTTACAGTCTTGCGAACAAAGATAGCCTACGATAATTATCTGACAGTGTCAGAAATTCAGCATGATCATCGCACAGTGTTTGCTGCTACGTCTTCTGACCAGCCAATAAAAATGCAACATGAAATGGCGTGTTGATCAATGGGACATGGTGCTAAAACTTAAAACTGCTTACCTCAAACACTTTTCCCTTCCTCTTTCGCAGCTTCCTCTTTTTTTCAGCACATATAAAAAGTACAACTGCCAAGCTGTGATTGGTCATGCTCTTTTTGTTTACCGCTAATGCATGCTGATGACATTTTATTCTTCAATAGTAACTTGAGTCATAGCCTACAGTCACTAGGTGTCATCTTTGTGCAGTCTGCATACATGTCGTAACCAAGTTTATTAGATCCATGTCACACAGTGTGATTTGTAGTGATCTTATGAGATTGCTGAAATTGCACAGTCTGTAGAAGGCTTTAGACCCTACTCTGAAGTAGGAGCTCATTTAGTCCTAAACGGAGTTCCTAGAACTAAAACCATTCCTAGTTCCAAAGATGCCAGTATCATGCCGAAAAGCAGGTACTTCAGCCAATAGTTCTAGGAACTATGAAAAGGTTCCTCTGGTGCGAAAGCCCCTTATTATAGCTATATTGTATGACATTGTCTATATCAGTGGTCCCCAACCCTGCTTCTGGAGAGCTATCGTCCTGCAGAGTTCATCTCCAAAGGGAAGTCGTGGCCTAATGGTTAGAGAGTCGGACTCGTAACCCAAAGGTTACATCAGATCCGCCCAAACCCTGTAAAAAACGGCAGGGATTGTAGATGGTGGGAGTGAATACCTCGACTGAGGTGCCCTTGAGCAAGGCACCGAACCCCCAACTGCTCCCCGGGCGCCGCACCAAAAAATGGCTGCCCACTGCTCCGGGTGTGTGTTCACGGTGTGTGTGTGTTCACTGCTGTGTGTGTGCACTTTGGATGGGTTAAATGCAGAGCACAAATTCCAAGTATGGGTCACCATACTTGGCCACACGTCACATCACTTTGACTTTCAACCCCAACCAAACTCCAACCATCCAATCAAGGTCTTCAGGGTTACTTGAAAATAACTTAAATGTGTGTTGATGCAGGGTTGGAACTGAAGTCTGCAGGAAGGTAGCCCTCCAGGAGCAGGGTCATGCACAGGCCACCTCTGGAGGGGCAGGGGAGAAATCAGGTCCCCTTTGGTAGAAATCTAATTCCGCCCCTGAAGTCATAATTATGTTGTGTCTGAGTCCACCTGAAAGGCACATTAGCGCTAACTCAAATACACGTGAACAAGCTAGTCAAGGTCTTATAGATCACTAGAAAGCTACAGGCAGGTGAGTCTCAAGAGCCAGAGTTGCCCAGTCCTACCTTTATGGCGGAACTTACCTTAAGCCTTGACATGGTAAAGGACTCGGTTCCAAGCACCACAAATCCAGTCTCATTGTAGCAAGTTGTAGGTGTAGAAGCAGCTATCCAAGTAAATCTAAGGGTGTCCAATCCTGGAGGTCCACTGTCCTGCAGAATTTAATCCTAATTAAACACACCAGAGCCAAGCAGTCAAGGTCTTGTTTGAGCAAGTTGGAGCGGAACTCTGCAGAATGTTGGCCGGATTGCAGGATTGGACACCCCTGATATGAATAAAGTGTTGTCATTGTTTTGTCCATGGCACCTGCGAATAACTGCCTCGGTTTGGCGCTCTTCAGTACTTATATTGTTTTTGTTTGTCCCATTTTAAGTAACTTTTTTCTGTTTATTTTATAATTGTTTTTTATTTTTCTTAATTTTTACTTGTTTAAATGTTCTATGTTCTTCTTTCTTCTTTGTGTGTTTGTGCACACTTGGCAAATAAAGCTCATTCTGAGTCTGATTCTGATTAATCTGTCTCTGATGTGAGCTCCCCCAGACAAAGGACAAGGTCCTTGTGGTTTGAGGTCTCTGACATCTCCATTCAGATCAGGGTTGGAACTTTAGATCATCTTCAATTCAACATCTTTGCAGCTTTTTAATTAAGCCTACCCCAAACATCTGTCTGGCAATGGCAGGTGCAAAAGCTAGGTATCTATAGTTCCCTTTCAAGGGAACTTCGAACTGCGTCCTCTAGGGGTCGCTATGGGGGGGGACGCTTCGTCGTGACCCGTGTCTGAAGCATACATTCAAAAAACACCAACAACATGTTGGCCGGCGACAGCCCATGACGTCACTACCGGTGCGACTATAGTATAAATAGGTGCTGGGAGAACACGTCATTCTCTTCTTCGTCTTCATTGACTGTTTTGTTTGAAGCATGCTTTCCGTGGTAAGAGCGATCTTTCTTCCTTCATTATGGCGAGCACTAGCAAGACGTTTAGAAGATGTGTGCATCCGTGTCGTCGTTATTTGACAGCTGATGACACACATGATCTTTGCGTCTTTTGTTTGGACGAAGAGCACGCTCGCGATGTCCTCGAGGGGGCAATCTGCGTTAACTGAGCGTTTTTCGATGAAAAAGTTCCGCTCTCGTTTGTCTCTTTTTTCAAGGAGAGAGGGGCAGCCGTCTGCTCCTCGCGGTTCAGGACCCGCCGCTGCTGAGGCACGGAGGAGAATGAGCTCGTGGGGATCGCAGGCGGATCTGGCCGGTGAGTTTAAAGAGGGGCTTTCCCTCTCACGCTCGTCGGCTGTGGACGAGAGTGAGCCGCTGGAGGATGATGTTATTTCCCTAACATCGTCTGATCCAGGGGCCAGTGCTCTACTGGGTTCGGCCCAGGAAGAGCAGGAGATGTCTGAGGAGGGCGAAGAGGCTAAGCCCTCCCAATCCTCCTGCCCTGCGTATGATGAGCTATTAGAGGTTATGGATCGTGCCACAGCGAGGCTTGACTTGCCGTGGAAGTGGGCCAAGAAAGTGACGTCGCGAGGTCGTCTCGATGAGCGTTATCTTTCTGACCATAGCCCTCCAGCTCAGGTGAGCCTTC
>NW_015549669.1:1443-4033 GCF_001515605.1 Sinocyclocheilus anshuiensis | reverse complement strand
GTAAAAAACGGCAGGGGTTGTAGATGGTGGGAGTGAATACCACGACTGAGGTGCCCTTGAGCAAGGCACCGAACCCCCAACTGCTCCCCGGGCGCCGCACCAAAAAATGGCTGCCCACTGCTCCGGGTGTGTGTTCACGGTGTGTGTGTGTTCACTGCTGTGTGTGTGCACTTTGGATGGGTTAAATGCAGAGCACAAATTCCAAGTATGGGTCACCATACTTGGCCACACGTCACATCACTTTGACTTTCAACCCCAACCAAACTCCAACCATCCAATCAAGGTCTTCAGGGTTACTTGAAAATAACTTAAATGTGTGTTGATGCAGGGTTGGAACTGAAGTCTGCAGGAAGGTAGCCCTCCAGGAGCAGGGTCATGCACAGGCCACCTCTGGAGGGGCAGGGGAGAAATCAGGTCCCCTTTGGTAGAAATCTAATTCCGCCCGTGAAGTCATAATTATGTTGTGTCTGAGTCCACCTGAAAGGCACATTAGCGCTAACTCAAATACACGTGAACAAGCTAGTCAAGGTCTTATAGATCACTAGAAAGCTACAGGCAGGTGAGTCTCAAGAGCCAGAGTTGCCCAGTCCTACCTTTATGGCGGAACTTACCTTAAGCCTTGACATGGTAAAGGACTCGGTTCCAAGCACCACAAATCCAGTCTCATTGTAGCAAGTTGTAGGTGTAGAAGCAGCTATCCAAGTAAATCTAAGGGTGTCCAATCCTGGAGGTCCACTGTCCTGCAGAATTTAATCCTAATTAAACACACCAGAGCCAAGCAGTCAAGGTCTTGTTTGAGCAAGTTGGAGCGGAACTCTGCAGAATGTTGGCCGGATTGCAGGATTGGACACCCCTGATATGAATAAAGTGTTGTCATTGTTTTGTCCATGGCACCTGCGAATAACTGCCTCGGTTTGGTGCTCTTCAGTACTTATATTGTTTTTGTTTGTCCCATTTTAAGTAACTTTTTTCTGTTTATTTTATAATTGTTTTTTATTTTTCTTAATTTTTACTTGTTTAAATGTTCTATGTTCTTCTTTCTTCTTTGTGTGTTTGTGCACACTTGGCAAATAAAGCTCATTCTGAGTCTGATTCTGATTAATCTGTCTCTGATGTGAGCTCCCCCAGACAAAGGACAAGGTCCTTGTGGTTTGAGGTCTCTGACATCTCCATTCAGATCAGGGTTGGAACTTTAGATCATCTTCAATTCAACATCTTTGCAGCTTTTTAATTAAGCCTACCCCAAACATCTGTCTGGCAATGGCAGGTGCAAAAGCTAGGTATCTATAGTTCCCTTTCAAGGGAACTTCGAACTGCGTCCTCTAGGGGTCGCTATGGGGGGGGACGCTTCGTCGTGACCCGTGTCTGAAGCATACATTCAAAAAACACCAACAACATGTTGGCCGGCGACAGCCCATGACGTCACTACCGGTGCGACTATAGTATAAATAGGTGCTGGGAGAACACGTCATTCTCTTCTTCGTCTTCATTGACTGTTTTGTTTGAAGCATGCTTTCCGTGGTAAGAGCGATCTTTCTTCCTTCATTATGGCGAGCACTAGCAAGACGTTTAGAAGATGTGTGCATCCGTGTCGTCGTTATTTGACAGCTGATGACACACATGATCTTTGCGTCTTTTGTTTGGACGAAGAGCACGCTCGCGATGTCCTCGAGGGGGCAATCTGCGTTAACTGAGCGTTTTTCGATGAAAAAGTTCCGCTCTCGTTTGTCTCTTTTTTCAAGGAGAGAGGGGCAGCCGTCTGCTCCTCGCGGTTCAGGACCCGCCGCTGCTGAGGCACGGAGGAGAATGAGCTCGTGGGGATCGCAGGCGGATCTGGCCGGTGAGTTTAAAGAGGGGCTTTCCCTCTCACGCTCGTCGGCTGTGGACGAGAGTGAGCCGCTGGAGGATGATGTTATTTCCCTAACATCGTCTGATCCAGGGGCCAGTGCTCTGCTGGGTTCGGCCCAGGAAGAGCAGGAGATGTCTGAGGAGGGCGAAGAGGCTGAGGCTGAGCCCTCCCAATCCTCCTGCCCTGCGTATGATGAGCTATTAGAGGTTATGGATCGTGCCACAGCGAGGCTTGACTTGCCGTGGAAGTGGGCCAAGAAAGTGACGTCGCGAGGTCGTCTCGATGAGCGTTATCTTTCTGACCATAGCCCTCCAGCTCAGGTGAGCCTTCGTTTTCTTCCTGATCTCCATACAGAGATCAAGAAAGAATGGAAGAGGCAGTTTCCCTCACGCATCCATCGGTTCCAGCATACGAATTATGCCAATATCGAGGGGATGCGCGAAAGCGGCTATGAGAAGATGCCCCTGTAGAAGAGACGCTGGCTAGCTATCTCTCTGTGGGTGAGACATCCTCTCTTAAGACTCCCTCCTTGCCATCTAACCACCTTCAGGATACAGCTCGCTTAAATGGCAGGGCATACACAGCAGCAGGTCAGGCTGTCGCTTCGTTGCACACGATGGTGGTGCTTCAGGCGTATCAGGCTGATCTACTGAAAGACCTGGATAAAGGCGAGGGCCTTTCTCCCGATGAGGTAGCTGAGTTGCGCCGCACCACAGATCTCGCTCTCCGTGCTACTAAGCA
>NW_015549669.1:629-1100 GCF_001515605.1 Sinocyclocheilus anshuiensis | reverse complement strand
AATTCAGGGAGGCGAAGGCGCGCTCAGCGGCCTTCAAATCCTTCATTCCACGAAGGTCCAGGTCTGAGCCCGAACAACCCAGGGGTCCTGGCCCATCTCGGTCTGAGGATCAGAGACGGGCACAGAAGGCTAGTGTCGCAGCTCGCGCTCCTCCCTAGCCTGCGGGTAGGGGTAGGAGGAATTGCGGGTCAAAGGGAGGTAGGCTAGACCTAAGGGATGTGATCCAGACGAGGCGTCAGTGCTTTCGTCCGGATCTGAGTGATACTTGAGTATCTACTAATTTCCCTCGGGGGGTTTAACATCTGCCCTTATCTTCCCCTTCCTAATTCCCCTGTAACCACCATCTCTCCACCTGACCGAGGTTAGGCAGGAACTTCCTGCAATACAGTCTCCTATGCTGGACCTATGATGTTTCGGTTGGTTCTATGGCTTCATAGTAACCACCTTACTGATGGTCCGGACTAGAGGCTT
>NW_015549669.1:0-259 GCF_001515605.1 Sinocyclocheilus anshuiensis | reverse complement strand
CCTGGTTTCGGCTTCATGCTTCCTGGATCATGCGGCCAGATCACAGGCTTCTGCGGGAGCCTTCTTGATCATCAGACCCCCGGCACGGCACTGCAAAATTTCCTGGACGTCCAGGCTGGGCTTATGCTTTCAGGCTGCCCTATCTGGTACGCCGTATCTAGGTCGCCCTGAGGGGCTTCCTGGTCACCAGGATATCCCCTCTTGCTGAGACATTGAGCGGGAAGTATAGGTGGCATTTGCGAGAACCTTCTTGTGAAAT
>NW_015549668.1:0-247 GCF_001515605.1 Sinocyclocheilus anshuiensis | reverse complement strand
AACACAGGAATAACTCAGTAATAACACAGGATTAACACAGTAATACCAAAGTAATAACAGAAATAACACAGGAATAACTCAGTAATAACAGGAATAACACAGTAATAACACAGGAATAACACAGTAATAAAATAAATAACAGGAATAACAGTAATAAGACAGGAACAATTCAGTAATAACACAGAAATAACAAAGTAATAACGCAGTAATAACACACTAATAAAACAGGAATAACACATTAATAACA
>NW_015549667.1:1807-1991 GCF_001515605.1 Sinocyclocheilus anshuiensis | reverse complement strand
CATTAATTCTTAATTCTTTTGCAGTTAAAGTTTGTCTTTTCTTCTTCACCTGTTTTTTTTTTTTTACACAGAGTGCGCGTGATCACGAAATCGAAAGTGAAATTGAACAGCAAGTGCTTATTCAAATGCGATTTCAATACCCCGCATATTGATAGCGGCTCCCTGATGTGCGAAAATTATGGGG
>NW_015549667.1:693-900 GCF_001515605.1 Sinocyclocheilus anshuiensis | reverse complement strand
CAAAAATTAGCCTTCCTAATACGAGGTGACATTTGACTCCTTAAAGTGACGTACAGGAGTATTTTCTTTTTACCTTTGCAATGGCATCAAATTTAAAAATGTATGTTTATAAGCTTTTTTTTATTATTTCCATTTAAAACAATATAATAAGAAGTAGAATAAGACAAATAAGTTACCAATCATATGAAATTAGTATTAATAAATTAA
>NW_015549667.1:0-368 GCF_001515605.1 Sinocyclocheilus anshuiensis | reverse complement strand
AAATATGATCAGAATATCAACGTGCCTAATAATTATGCACACACTGTAAGATGTGCTCCCTTTACACAGAGTGCGCATGATCGCGAAATCGAAAGTGAAAGTGAACTGTGAGAGCGCTCATTCAAATGCGATTTCAATACCCCGCATATTGATTGCGGCTCCCTGATGTGTGAAAATAATATACAATATTAGAATGTTTCTAACGGGAGCGGGACACACACACTGTGGGAGAGGGGGGTAATGGTCAGAAATTCAGCGGGAGCGGGCTTAAGAAAACTGTCCCGCTCAGGTCTCTAGGTTGCGCGTGCGTCAACACACACTAGGTTTTTTTTCGCGCTCCCCCATCTCCACCCCCAATCATTAGTGCC
>NW_015549666.1:184469-184685 GCF_001515605.1 Sinocyclocheilus anshuiensis | reverse complement strand
AGAGCAGGTAACAGGATACCAATTGGCTGCTTCCAATTTTCCTGTTAGAGAAAAGGTTTTTTTTTTTCTTTTGTAAAGAAAGAGAGTTAATGGTAAGATGAGAGGGAAGGATAAAACAACAAATACCCTGTTCTGGTAGCAGAATGAGTATAATTAAATTTTCTTCTCTTTTTCCTTTTGGTTAAGTTTGATTTAGAAGGATGCTTCTAAACTGGC
>NW_015549666.1:176518-184344 GCF_001515605.1 Sinocyclocheilus anshuiensis | reverse complement strand
ACTGATTTCTAGTCGTGTCCATTTTTGGAAGGCCAAACAAAGTAGTTTCGCTTTCACAACGAAACACCGCGTCACACACGGTAGCCTAGAGTGAGCGGCGGCGGCCTAGAGTGAGCAGAGGCCGGAGGCTAGAGTGAGGAACGGCCGGAGGGCTTGAGTGAGCAGAGGCGGCGAGCTTGAGAATGGCGCGGCCGGCGGATTCGACGAAGGAGCTTCCGGAGGGCTTGCGGCAACCACATGTGACGACCCCTGGTCATTTAATCAGGACAATCTGTAAATATATGTAGTTCTTTTATTCAGTTAATTAAAGTTAAATCTGATACACTTTAGAATGATTTTGTATGCTTATTATTTTTTGTACTTAAATTGTATGTATGGTATATCTCTTAATTGCTTTATAGGACATTAAACAGAAATCAAAGATGACGGGGTCAGGGACAGAAGGAGGAGAGGAGACAGCAGGTACATGGCTGTTCTATGAAGCCATGGATGAGGCTATAGGGGGCAGGCCTTCTGTTACTCCGGTCAATTTGTTTGCATCGGGTGGGCCAGAGGGACCCACACAGAAAAATGCAAGTTGTGACATGCTTTCAGTGGCAATTACTCAGTCCCCACCAGGAGATAACCAGTCCTCAGCAGCAGGCACCCAGTCCACAGAAGCTGAGCCTGGGCCATCTGGAATACAAGAGAAATCAAAGAGGAAAGGTCCACGTAAAAGAAAGCAAAGAAATTAAGTGCTTGAGTTTCTCAGGGAAAAGGAAGAAAACGAAGAAAAATGACGAAAGGAGTTAGACAGAGAGGAAAGGAGAGTAGAGCAGACCTCAAGACAGATAGACACGTTATTGAATATTTTTACAGAAATAGTTGAGAAAATGTGAATAGACTTTTTGTTTCTTATCTTGTTTCTTTCAATTCTTATCACTGGTTGACATTTCATTTTTTTTGTTTATTATCAGTCAGTGTGTCATGCTATACTAGTAACAATTCTGTGTTGACAAATAAAAAGCATATATGAAAATAATAGCCAGTTTCTGTCTTACTTTTCAAATGTTCATGGCAGTGTTTCCCCTATCCTATTTCTCAAAGAACCCAGACACTACACCTTTTAGATGTTTCCCTTATCCACCATTCCTGATTCAAATCATCAGCTTATTATTAGTCTATCAGACAAGAAAACAAAGGAATGACAAGCAAATGTATAGATTCAGTTGTTTAATCATTGTTCAATAACTGGTGTTTGAGATAAACAAAAAAAGTACAACAGTACTGAAGTAACCAAAACCATAAGTAACCATAACTTATGGTCTAACTTACACTGGAATTAAACTATAAATTATAATGTAAACTTTAAAAATAAATAAAAAAATAAATTAAAACTATTTACATATATCTACAAATATTTACATATTTACATATAAGTGTTTAAAGTCTCTCTCTCTCTCTCTCTCTTTTGGAACAGATTTTTCCAGGAGTTTTGGAAGCTGTTAAGAAAGTAATCTTGTTGTATGTTGCATCCCTGATTACAAATAATCATGATCCAACAACTGTGGAGCCAGAGTGTCAGCAGTAGACACTTGAGCGCACAGTCTGTCCCTCATGTGAGCTCCACTCCTTTCTTGCACGCCCTCTCTGTCCTCTGGTAGAGTTGGTTCATCAGCATCAGAGGGATCGTCCTCTGGCTCCAGAATATCTCCGCTGGTGACACAGATGTTGTGCAGAAATGCACAAGCAAGCACAGCATCTGTGCAGAAAGAGATCTTGACCTCCAGAGCTTTGAACGGGGTTGATCTCCACCGTGTTTTCATGATACCAAAGGCACGCTCAATGATTGAACGTGCCTTTGAATGATGACGGTTGAATCTTCTCTGAACTCTCCCTTGTGGCATCCTGTATGGTGTGACTACTGTTATTGGTGTTTCCAGACAGGGGTAGCCTCCATCACCTAAAAGAAAATACCCCTTAGGTGGGTATTCAGCATTTAGGTAGATTGGGCTGTTTTTAAAAATTCTTGTGTCATGCACAGATCCAGGATAACCAATGAAAACATTTATGAAACATCCTGTATCGTCACATATTGCCTGCATTTGGATTGAATGAAACTTGTTTGTAATTAAAATAATCTTCCTTGTGTGTATTTGGTGGTTTTATGCGAATGTGGCACCCGTCAATGGCACCAACTGCTTTACTGAAGGCATCATGCTGTGCCAAACGGGCAAAGCCTTGACCAATGTTGTCAAGCTGATCTCTCTGTGGGTACCTTATGACTTTACCCTCCCTCACAATTTTTTAAATTTTAGCTGTAATCTTGTGGACATGAAGGCAAACCGTTGATTTGGGCATGGCAAAGACATTTGCAGTCACTCTGTAAGACAGACCATGAGCCAGCCAATAAATACACAAACACCAAAACCTCCAAGGTGCGTCCCCAACCATGTTCCCCTGTTTGCATCAGCTGGATTAAATTGTTCATTGCCGTCCGAGAAAGACGAAAATTTGAATACATATCAGCATGTTCATCTAGATAGAGCTGAATAACAGGCATGGCAGTATTTATCACTGCATATTTGGTGCTGTTGCCTAAATTCACAAAACACAAGACACATTTATTAATTATTAACTGTCATTGTGATTTGCTGTTTACAAATTATACAGTTTTTGTCCATATAAGAATAAAACAATTATACCTATATAAATTAAATATTCATATAAATTTAAATATACATGTAATATACGTTTAAATTTTTCAACAGAGTGACGTTTATTATTCTTAGACGGACAAAACCTTAATAAACCGCGTTTCCTTGAAAATATATTTCACATACCCGAAATTCAGAAATCAAAGTTAGGTCAGCTGTGTCATCATTATTGCGTCGATGTGTTAT
Organism: Sinocyclocheilus anshuiensis; assembly: GCF_001515605.1. Classification (NCBI taxonomy): domain Eukaryota; kingdom Metazoa; phylum Chordata; class Actinopteri; order Cypriniformes; family Cyprinidae; genus Sinocyclocheilus; species Sinocyclocheilus anshuiensis. The sequence goes on along the minus strand of NW_015549666.1, from coordinate 181,462 downwards.
GTGGTAAGTTCTTAAAAGAAAGAAAAAAACAACGAGAACCGCTGCCGCTACCTGGACTATAATTTTCACACTCGCTAAGTGTGTCCCATCGGATCAGCGTTGCCAGATTGGAAATGTCCAAGTATCGTACCAGAAGCTCAAAATTATCGTATTTGGAAGACAATTATCGTACACAAGTAAAAACGTACAGAATGCAGCTATTTATCTACTAGACTAGAACAACAACTTTTTGACACAACCTTCAAATTACCACAATAAATAAATAACTATGCTAGGGCCCTATGAAATACGTTTTATTTTTTCCCAAATTCCATTTTTTTTTTAATTCCAAATGTAATTTTTTTTGGAATCTGTTTTTTTTTTCCATTTTAATTTTTCTGGACTCCTTTTTAAATGGTTAAATTACATTGTATTAATCAAAAGCACGTCTAATTAAATAATGAAACGTATACAATTCAACATCAAATCTATTAAAAAGTTTAACAAAAATTATGTTTGGGGTCTTATGAAATGTTCTATTTTTTTCACCTTGTTTATTGTTACCAAATTCTGTGTTTTAATATGTCTGATTATTTGAATGCATAAAAACTACTTTTATTTATAGCCTTATCTTTTTTTTTCTTTAGAAATTCTGCATTGTGTATTTAAATGTTTCTGGTTATCGAATGAAGGCATAACACATTAATTTAATTTATCTTTTAATTAATGAAAATTAAACAAATTTTATTTTTGGCAAACAAAGGGGATTTACAATTAAAATTAAAACATGGAAGATATGTTGTGATTACTCCTTAATAATTTTAGTAGTAGTAGTTGTACGTACATTCTACTGAACAATAGTAATACATTTCTGGCAGAGACTATATATTTTTGACTCAGAGCAGTTCTGGGGATGTTGTTCATGTATTTATGTCCTATTTAGTGAGAAGGCAGATGCTGAAATCACCGCAAGCGTCACGCGCGCTTCAGTATTTATATTTAAATAGCCTTTTTGCGGCTTAATATTTACAGATACTATTCCATATCACGATTTAAGTGTAATGACCTTCCTTTGATTAATTAATCCAAACTTTGACAAATTCCGTGACATTCCGCCTTATACAGTAAATTCCGTTGACTGGATTCCGCAATTCCATCCGTGTTTTCCGCATCGCGGAAATCATAGGGCCATAGGCGTACCTTGTGGGAAGGTCCAAACTCCACCTCTGAGTCGCTGTCATCAGAATCCTGCGTGTTGCCAGATGTTGAGGGTCCTGAGGTGTGCACCAACCCATTTAGAGCATCTGTAATGAGCCGATTTCATGGCTTTGTTTTGATGAGGTTGACTTTGGAAAAAATTTCGAAATTATCGTACATTATGGGATTTTTTTCATTATTGATCGTACATCGTACAGAGGTCAAAATTATCGAACAAATACGATAATTATCGTACGTCTGGCAACACTGCATCAGATAAGAAATTCTACATGCACACTTGAGATCTTCACACCCACTTGAACACTTGGGTCAAATACAGGAAATACGTCATGTAAGCAGACAAGTGCTCAAGTGCAAAGACTGCAAGTGTGGGTATTTGGACAGGGCTAAAGAGTGCAGTGCGCTGTGACTTATGTTGCTTCAAGCACATCATTCTGCACCCTAGATGTGCATAAGCGCTGCAACTCCATGTTGCTTCAAGCGCACCATTCTGCACCCTGGATGTGCATAAGAGCTTTGTGCCGCTCTGTTTGAAGTGTTTCACATTATCAAAGAATTGCACACAGAAAGATTATTAGAAGCTTTTATTTTTCTCATGATTTCTATCTTATTTTCATGAATGTATTTTGTAAGAATACAAATAGTTAACAGAATAAACATGTTTAAATTGTATAATGTGCACCCAAATTTTTTTTTTTCAAGATATTGTTTTTGCTGCTAAATTATACAGTCAGCTAGTTTAATTTCATAGCTTATATTTTTATTCAAATGTAGTTTTTCTCTGTAATTAGGAAGTGAGTATTTAGTGGATTATGTTTAATAAAGGGTTTAAAAAAAAGAGTGACCATTAGTTCCACAAACACAGTAGAAAAAAAAATAGCGCTGGTGTTGGATTGGTATTGGCTGATTCTTAGAATTTGGAATACTCTATGTAATCTTACACTGCAAAATAATAACTCAAAAAAGATTAAAAGATAACATCATAATTATTTACTGAACACTTAAATTAATCACAATTATATAATGAAAGCCATAAAAAACAGACAATTAATCGTGATAATCGGCATAATCGCCAAAGCCTTAAAACAGACAATTAATCACAATAACCGGGACTATTTTTAGACAATTAATCGTCAGCCAAATTTAATAACCGTGACAGCCCTAATTACGATATAAATTATTATAATACAGTCATAGGACACATGATTAATTCACCTCCCGAGTCCATATTGCAAGAACGGTGAAAGCCGCGCGAATGGCAAGACTAAGTTAAGAACAAAGAAAGCTTATATCAAGATATACTTACTTGATTCATTATCTGCAGTACATTAAGTCTCATCTGTAATCATCCAACCGTGGCGATCCTTTGTTCTCTTCTTGTTTGATCAGCAAAGTTCCCTCACGCATCTCGTTTACAGAAACATGGTGAACAGCGCATTTTTCAAACTCTGCTGAAGTAGCGCGACATCATGAGGTAGAATTTTTGGCGCATGCACATTAAACAAGAACTTTGTGCATGTGCATGGTTATTTCAAGATTTCCATTTCTGTTCAAGTTCAAGCTGTTGTAAATTATTGTGCAGTTAGAGCAAAGACTATGTTTAGACTCATTCATCAAACTAAAAGTCAATCATTTTTTTTACAGTGCAGTGTAGCCTAGTCTCATTAAAATCAAATGTATTTGAATGCAAATTAATTTTGTTTAGATTTGTTAAAGTGCAAATATTACCTTTCATGCAGTGTGTCATGTAGCTGTATGTGAACATAAAGTATCTGCAAAGTTGTGAAGCTGACAGTGCACAATAAGTCTATCAAAAAAGAAGAGTCGGCTCGCAATCGCCTAAACGAGCCATCAGTAATTCGAATCTTATTCTGTTATGGCTCTACGTCACAAAGTATCACATTTGCATAATGTCTGCCCACGTTCTATGTCGCCAACTTTTTATTTATTTATTTATTTTATTGCAGTAAACAACAAGGATTACAGTACGTACAAAACAAACAGTAAAAAACAGTACGTACAAAACATACAAAATACCAATCAATAATAAACTACTTGAAGATTAATAGATAAAACATCACAGAAATCTATGTCGCCAACTTGCTCGCCCACAAACAGTAAAATTTCCTGTGGTTAACATCATGTTGAGAAGACGCTGTATCCTACGCATGAGCAAAGCTGACCTCTTACGTCATCCGCCCGGAGCTGCTTCCGTGTACAACTGTTGGCGCAGCTACATTAAAGTGATTATTACGTTTTGAATATGGATATTTTTCTTACAAAAACGCATCGATTCGCTACAGGAGGCTTTTGTTCACCCCCCGGAGCCGTGTGAGACACTTTTTTTTATGGATGGGCGCTTTTTATTTAACTTCTTTTGGATTGATGCATGCAACACCCGCTGAGTGGAATTAAACAGCTTGAAAGATCAAAGACATTTTTTTATATAACTCCGACTGGATTCGTCTGAAAGAAGAAAGTCATATACACCTAGGATGACTTGAGGGTGAGTAATTTATGGACTAATTTTAATTTTGGGGTGAACTAACCCTTTAAAGAATGCAGAATCGAATCGCTAATCGAATCGAATTTAACTGTGAATCGAATCAAATTGAATCGTTCTGAATTTTCAAAAATCGTTATTGAATCGAATCGACAACCTATGAATCGTGAATCGAATCGATTCACTGTCTACCCAAAGATTCACAGCCCTAGTATACATGTATATGTGATTAATTTATAGGTGTATATGCATGTGTTTTATGTATGTATTGATAAGAGAAGTTTGATTTAAATCCTACGTGGCGCCTCATAGTTAAACAGCAACGAAACGCACAATTAACAATTCTTCTAACTCTTGCATGCTCTTTAAAACATTTTCCTCCCTCCTTTGTCCTCCTCCTTCTTCAACTCTTAACAGCCGATGGCTTTTCCACATTCTTCATTAATAAAATTACAACCATCAGTGCACAATTCTCTACACCATAAACTGCCAAACACATCTTACAAGCAAACATACACTCGCTGATGTCCTTCTCTCCACTCTCTGAGGCAGAAGTCTCCAAACTCATCCTTTCCAATCACCCTACTACTTGTCTGCTTGATTCTATTCCATCTCATCTCCTTTAAGCCATTTCTATTTCAGTTGTACCTGCGCTCACTCAATCATTAACACATCCGTTCACACTTGTATATTTCCCTCACCATTTAAACAGGTTCGGATAACCCCACTACTTAAGAAACCCAATCTTAACCCAGTTCTTTTACCGAACTACAGAACGGTATCCCTTATTCCATTCATTGCAAAAACATTTGAACGATTTGTGTTCAGCCAAGTCTCTGCCTTTCTCACACACACACACACACACACACACACACACACACACACACAAAAAAAACCCGGACAGCAACCAGTCTGGCTTCAGAAGTGGAGATTCAACCGAGACTGCCCTGCTCTCGGTTGATAAAGGGATAGTTCACCCAAAAATTAAAATTTGATGTTTATCTGCTTAGCCCCAGGGCATCCAAGATGTAGGTGAGTTTGTTTCTTCAGTAGAACACAAACGAAGATTTTTAACTCAAACCGTTGCAGTCTGTCAGTAATATAATGGAGGTGAATGGGAATCACGGCTTTGAGAGTAAAAAAAAACATACACAAACAAAACCAAAGTGCATCAGAGGTAAAAAACTATATAAATATTGTTCAGTTTCTTGCACAGACCGATCGTTTCGTGTCTTTACACATCA
>NW_015549666.1:175599-175923 GCF_001515605.1 Sinocyclocheilus anshuiensis | reverse complement strand
TCTCTTTGGATTTGAGACTTTAGTCTTTGCAACTTTACAGACCTTCTTTATGCACCAAGAGCTTGTAACACTTCAAAGAGAGAGGAACAATTTTTATCGTATCATATGACCCCTTTAAACCCTGCGGCTCGTGACGATACACTGATGTGTAAAGACACGAAACGATCGGTCTGTGCAAGAAAATGAACAGTATTTACAGTACAACGTTTTTTACCTCTGATTCACCGCAATGTCAGGCGCAATACTGAACGCGTTCGTGTTTTCTTCTTCAGCCGGCGCGTGATGCCTCTTCTTCTTCTTCTTGCTTTACGGCGGATCGCACAA
>NW_015549666.1:172882-175241 GCF_001515605.1 Sinocyclocheilus anshuiensis | reverse complement strand
TATAAGTCTGCAATCCGCCGTAAAGCAAGAAGAAGAAGAAGAAGAAGAAGAAGACGCGTCACACGCCGGCTGAAGAAGAAGACGCGAATGCGCTCAGGATTGCGCCTAACATTGCAGTGAATCAGAGGTAAAAAACTATATAAATACTGTTCAGTTTCTTGGGCAGTAATTAAAGCAAAAGGAGCCCCTACCAAGTATTGAGTACATGTACAGTAAATGAACATACTTTCCAGAAGGCCGACAATTCACCAAAAATGTTTTTAAACTACTTCAGTCTATGTGCATTGAATTTATTTAATACACGAGTTTCACAATTTGAGTTGAATTACTGAAATAAATGAACTTTTCCATGACATTCTAATTTATTGAGATGCACCTGTATCCCTTTAAAGCCATAGGACTGGCAAAAGTGGCTTCCAAATCTTCAATACTTATCTTGCTGGATCTCTCAGCTGCTTTTGACATGGTTAACCACCAGATCCTCCTGTCAACCCTCATGGCAAAGGGAATCTCAGGAACTGCACTTGAGTGGTTCGAGTCTTATCTCTCATATAGGTCCTTCAAGGTACCTTGGAGGGGTGAGGAGTCCAAGTCACAACATCTAGCTACTGGGGTGCCTCAGGGCTCACTTCTCTTACCACTTCTCTTCTCTGTCTACACGGCATCACTAGGTTCTGTCGTCCAGAAACATTGCTTCATATCACTGCTATGCTGATAACACTCAACTCTACCTCTCATTCCATCCTGATGATCCGATGATAGCTGCTCACAACTATCACCTTCAACTCAACCTTGCCAAGACAGAACTGCTTGTGGTTTCAGCCAACCCAACACTTCATCAAGCTCTTGTTCTGTCCAGCCTGGTCTACTGCAATGCTCTCTTGGCAGGTCTTCCAGCCAGTTCTATCAAACCTCTGCAACTAATCCAAAATGTGGCAGCACGAGTAGTCTTTAACAAACTGAAAAGAGCAGATGTCACACCTCTGTTCATCAGTTTGCACTGGCTACCAATAGCGGCTTGCATAAAATTCAAGGCATTGATGATTGCCTCCAAAAACAACCACTGGCTCTGCACCCCTTTACCTAATTTCACTACTTCAGACTTGGACCACTTCTCTTCTCTGTCTACATGGCATCACTAGGTTCTGTCATTCAGAAACATGGCTTTTCATATTACTGCTATGCTGATAACACTCAACTCTACCTCTCATTCCATCCTGATGATCCGATGATAGCTGCTCACAACTATCACCTTCAACTCAACCTTGCCAAGACAGAACTGCTTGTGGTTTCAGCCAACCCAACACTTCATCAAGCTCTTGTTCTGTCCAGCCTGGTCTACTGCAATGCTCTCTTGGCAGGTCTTCCAGCCAGTTCTATCAAACCTCTGCAACTAATCCAAAATGTGGCAGCACGAGTAGTCTTTAACAAACTGAAAAGAGCAGATGTCACACCTCTGTTCATCAGTTTGCACTGGCTACCAATAGCGGCTTGCATAAAATTCAAGGCATTGATGATTGCCTCCAAAAACAACCACTGGCTCTGCACCCCTTTACCTAATTTCACTACTTCAGACTTATGTGCCCTCCAGAAGCTTGTGTTCTGCAAGTGACCGGCACGTTATAGTGGCATCCCAAAGAGGCACAAAAACACTTTCACTGACTTTTACCATAGCTGTTCCAACTCGATCTGAGCAACTCGATGGCTGAGTCTTTAGCCATCTTCAAGAAACGGCTATATATATATATATATATATATATATATATATAAACCTTGCTACATGTACTGATTTAGACTAATGCTGGGTTCAGACTACACAATATTTTTGTCGGTAACGATAGTCACTGTGTCAGATTATACGATTTTGACTCCTAAAATCTTGTTGTGTCGTGGACAAGAAACATGTCAGACTACACATTGCTTTCCGACCATTCATCGCGTGCCGTCTTTAACGACGCGCGTGATGTCATCGAGAAGGCGGAACTAGCGACTGACTTCTGAAAACAAGAGTGTAATTTGAAACCTGTGTATGAAAGAGCTTCTGTGCTGCTATTGGTCAACGTCACCAATGTGACCGAACTCGTTGTGGACGACCCAAAAGAGATTAAACATGCTAGTAGTGTTGTTTTTGGCGGCCTGTTTTAATTTTAGTTTTAGTCTAGTCATTGTGTGAAGCTGTCATTTTAGTTTTTATTAGTTTTAGTCACATTCATACTCTTTTTAGTCTAGTCAAGTTTTAGTCAACTAAAAGTCTGAGCATTTTAGTCTTATTTTAGTCAGAATTATCCATGACTATTTTCGTCTAGTTTTAGTCAACGAAAACTGATGACATTTTAGTCTAGTTTTAGTCGATGAAAAT
>NW_015549666.1:169296-172803 GCF_001515605.1 Sinocyclocheilus anshuiensis | reverse complement strand
TGGTAGTCCCTTGATGACACATCATACAGGCAGGAGTACTGTTGCCACAGCTCCACGAACCTTTCCTCCATCTCATAATTCCACCTAGCAGCACCATCATCTCTCTTTCGTTTTGCTATGTTTGAAACCTGTGTATGAAAGAGCTTCTGTGGTGCTATTGGTCAACGTCACCAACGTGACAGAACTCATCGAGGACGATGGAAAAAAAATTAAACATGCTACTCTTTCTGTCGTGAAGCATCGCAGACGCGGAATCGGTTGTCGTCCACTATGACACACTACACGTGCTGAAACGATGGAATCTTGCGTCCCGAAGCCCATTGTCGTTTACGAATCCCCACAACACCCTACGTCAAGCAAATCGTGGCAAATTCGGGCTAAAATCGTGTAGTCTGAACCGGGCATAACCGGGACTTTTCACAGCAATCTAGCGTAGCGTTAGTTCTGGCAGGTCACGTTAGTCAAGCTCGCATCAGCTGACTCTCAGCTGATCCCCATCAACCTATGGGAATACGACACCTACCTAAGTATTCATATATAAGGTCCCGCAGTAGTATCAGCAGTTTTCGCATTGCTCAATAGCTAATTAAATGGCGAATTCGGCAGGCAAAACACCATCATCACTAGCAATCTGGAATTTAGCAAGTGGAATTCATTTCCCCAATGGATTCACCTCCGATTCATTCAAGTTCGTTAACCTAAACACGTGAATTCACTGCATTGATTATAAGCTGCCTGATTCGGAAGTGACTGAGTTAGCATTACTTCACGCATCGCTACATTATTGACATGGACTCCACGAGTTATGTAACTGACTCAAGAACAAGTTCAGATGGGAACTTCATCTCCAAGAAGGATATCAAGAGATCAAGCATCCCCGTCACAGCTGCTTTGTTTCACTCTCTCGAACGTCTTCACAAGCTAAGTTCCATTTAATGCTCTCAGGTTATCTGCAACATGCGTGTTGCTAAGGCTATCCGTGTTGCTTGGGCTCATTTAGTTGTTTTCAGTTAATGCTTGTGCTAGTTTATGCGAATGTGCGGTACTATCTGTTGCCACTGGCAACACGCTTGTCGCTGCAATATGCTGCGCTTAACGGGGGGTCTAATGTCATTTCATGCATTCTGAGTTATTTACACTGTTAAAGAGTTGGATTCTTATGCACATGCGAGCACTCAGCGACCCAAGCGAGAGCAAGAGCTCTCTTAATGCATTTCTTTCATGGTTACGGAAGTCTTCGGCAGCGCTGCAGTTACTTGCTCGAGAAGACTAGGTTGTTCGAGAGGAACTACACTAACCTGCCTCCAGCTGGAGAGAGTAGCCGCTTGCAGTCGGGGCAGAATTAAAAGCGGAGACGTCAAGTCGGACACTTTCTGCTCCTGGTAATGACGCTCTGGCAGTGTTTGCATACATTCACAGATGAAGTGAATTAAGTGCAATATTTGTCAAATACACAGACGTTTCAGAAATGTTGTCATAAAGCAAAAGAAACACTTTTTTTATATACTGCTTAATACAGCGCCATCTGATCATGAATAAGTTCAACATTAACATATGCTATTTAAATACCAATAAAGTGGGAGTGTATATGCTTTTATCAGTGTTTTTTGAAACGTGACTCTACATAACAGTGCTACTACCCTAAAAATGCTTTTACTGTTATAAAAACAGATTTGTGAGCATCATTGGAATTGAATTGCTAGGATAAGCACACAACACACGTCAATGAGAATAAAGTGTGTCAATGAGAATAAAGTGTGTCGTCTTCAAGTCTTTCGCAGTGCCTGACCTAGGCGGCTGGTCTCGTTTTGCTCTCGCAGTACCTTGATGGCACATGTGATTGTAAGGCGGCTGCAGCGCCGATCAAAGTTGGGACAAATTTTCTAGCCAGAATGCATTGCTTTTGACATGCGGCAGCCGATCTTTGCGGCGCCGCATGAAGTCGAACAAGCCTAATGTCTCTAAAGAGTGTGTTTTTTGGATGTGAGGAAAAGATAACCTTATTCATTCAGTGTTATGTGAACAGTGGATGCAATTTGTTTTAAGGCAGCAACGGAGTTTCTCAGCATGTTTGTTTGTTCCCATCCTTTCGGTGACAAATATTTTATAACAAGGTACATTCTCACACTGGATTTGCACATCATTTGATACTGAAGACGGAGCAGTCCCAGCGATAAAAGATCCCGGTCATGACTAGGAACTGCTGTAAAACTGCATCAATGTCTATGTTTTGTTGCCAATCGGCCCTTTGGGTGCTCACGACTCTTCAGCTCCGCCCACGGCTCGCCTCCAGGAGCTCGGCTGTTTTCGGAAAGAATCGCAAAGCTGTATCTTTCTTTTATAAATCTGATAAAACTGAAGACTCTTCGGAGATGTGAATGATGCAATACTACACTATAGGTATTCAAGATTAACATGAGGTTGGCCAAAACTGTGTGTGTTATGTCCCCTTTAACCTAGTCAAGTCGACTTTATTTTATATAGTCTCAGCCTCAGACGTCACACCCATGGACCGTTGGCTGAATGTCTGATGCATACGGCACAAAAGGGGAAACACTTCAGGAGTTTCGAAGTCATCATCGGATTGGTTGAATTATACAGGATTTCCAGGAGACGTGTGTGTCCGCTGGAAACAAAGATGCCGTGACGCCATACCCTCACAAAAGAAGAACGCCGTTGTGTTTAAAACTGTGACGACGAGCGCTTCTCAGGATCAACCAAACGCTGGATTCTCAAGTATGTAAAATATTTAAAGTTCGCGGCACAGAATCTTTCAAATGCGTCTGAGTTTTACACACCGGTCTGTTATTGAGGCGACATTTCCACGCCCCGAAAAATGCTGCTGAACGAAACGAACTGTGATTGGTTGTTTGACATGTCGGTCAAACGGCCTCATTGGCGGGACTTGGCCAAAGAAGCTGCCATGAATTTCAGACCTTCAGCCGTCAGTCTGAAGGTCTGGCTACACTTGACAAATTTTTATAGCGCTACAGCACAGATTTAAGCAGCAGGAAATAACGACCATGGTGCAAACGGAATCATTTCTGCTGCGGCGCAGTTCCAAGAGAAAATGGTAAACGGTCATTGTTCAGTTGAAGTCGTCTGCATCCGAAAACCTAGGCTGCTGACATGCTGCCTCACCGCCTATCAGCTAATGACTTCGCAGGCAGCGTTTGTTCATGAAGGTAACAAATGAAACCGATATCGGACATGCTTCTGAGGCAGCTTAATGGTTCAATGATCTACAACAAAATAGAACAAGCTTTGGTGATATCTAAGCAAATATTCAATGATTTGTTTGATCAACCATCACGGGATAGAACACACAGAATTGTGGGTATCAAGGCAGCGACGGATACATCTATTCTGCCTTTAAATATCGACCAGATGAGGTACCTCAGGAGGCAGGAATTGAAGCCATCTTTGGATTAGTAGACAACAATAGTGTTGATTCTGTTCCTGTATCAGACACGCTTGTTCTGTCTAGTCGTATTGGAAACATGCTTG
>NW_015549666.1:165389-168151 GCF_001515605.1 Sinocyclocheilus anshuiensis | reverse complement strand
TGAAGGTTAAATTAATGACAGAATTTTCATTTTTGGGTAAACTATCCCTTTAAAAGTCCACCTGGAAACAAAGCCGTTGTGAGGCCAAACCCCCTCATGGAAAAAGAAAGCCATCATACATCTGTGACAATGAGCACTTATCGAGATCAAATAAGCACTGAATTTTCAAAAGTTTGTGAAGTTCACCTTTAAAATACATCCAAGAATTTTACACACAGGTCTGGGACATTGACTTTACATTTTCATGCCCCTAAACTAGATTCTGCTTTACGCTGTCAGTCTGAAGGTCTGGCTACACGAGACTTATTTTTATAGCACTACAGCACAGATTTAAGCAGCAGGAAATAACGACCATGGTGCAAATGGAATCATTTCTGCTGCGGCGCAACTCCAAGAGAAAATAGTAAACAGTCATTGTTCAGTTGAAGTCATCTGCATCTGAAAACCTAGGCTGCTGACATGCTGCCTCGCCGCCTATCAGCCAATGACTTCGCAGGCAGCATTTGTTCATGAAGGTAACTTATGAAACTGATATCGGACATGCTTCTGAGGCAGCTTAATGGTTCAATGATCTACAACAAAATAGAACAAGCTTTGGTGATATCTAAGCAAATATTCAATGATTTGTTTGATCAACCATCACGGGATAGAACACACAGAATTGTGGGTATCAAGGCAGCGACGGATACATCTATTCTGCCTTTAAATATCGACCAGATGAGGTACCTCAGGAGGCAGGAATTGAAGCCATCTTTGGATTAGTAGACAACAATAGTGTTGATTCTGTTCCTGTATCAGACACGCTTGTTCTGTCTAGTCGTATTGGAAATAAGCTTGTTCTTAAGCTACCTGGTCGTTATTGGGCTGGCAGGTAACGTTAGTCAAGATCGCATCAACTGACTCTCAGCTGATTTCCATCTACCTATGGGACTACGACACCTATCTAAGCATTCATATATAAGGTCCCTCAGTATTATCAGCAGTTTTCGCATTGCTCAATAGCTAATTACCCTCCTCCATCCCCAACTCCTCCTCTGTCAGTCAGGATTCAGCGTCTGATTCTCCTTGAACCTTGACTAATTCTAAAATGTGTACATAAAATTATTGAACTTCAATGATATCTGCAATACATTTATGTTGGTTCCATTCTGTTTACCATGGGGGGTTATCGCTGCTCTCCCTGCTCTCATCCATGCTAGGCTACATGGATGCGCAGGGAGTTCTTGCCCAGAACGGAACCATACCGCCAATCCAAACTGTATGCTAATTGTCAATCATCTTTGACGATAGTGGTCCTGACAGAACTTACATATTGTTGCTCTTTTTTAGGCGTGATTGCTTATATTGTCCTCATTTGTACATAGGGTTGGGTATCGTTTGAATTTGATCAATTCCGATTCCGATTCTGCTTATCGATGCAGATTATTTTCGATTCCCAGTTTCGATTCCAATGTGAATAAATAGTGATATCAAGCATTCATCCTGTGTCTCTTTTTTGCAAACCATCAGGGATGTGCAGAGAGTTCCTCAGGGGCAGAGGCTCAAATGTAAAATAGGGGCAATGAAAAAAATGATAGGTCAAATATTTGGATACATTACTATTTTATATTTTTGCAAGGAGTCACTTATGGTCATCAAGCTTGCATTTTTTTATCAAAATTTTAATATACTTTAAAATACATTTTATGCAATGCTGATTTATTATCAATGTTGGAAACCTGTGATATGTTTTTCAGGATTCTTTGTTGAATAAAAAGTTAAAAAATAACAGCATTTATTTAAAATATAACTTTTGTAATATAGACTACCATGGCATTCAAAAGCTTGAGGTCAGTTTTAAAAAAAAAAGAAATTAGGTTTTATTCAGCAAGGATTTGTTAAATTGGTAGAAACAGTGATAGTAAAGATTGATATTGTTAGAAAACATCTCTATTTTGAATAAATGCTGTTTTTTTTTTTACTTTTTATTTATCAATGAACCCCAGAAAAGTATCACAGGTTCCAAAAAAAAGAAAAAAGAAATAAATAATAAATTTTAAGCAGCACAACTGTTTCCAACATTGATTATAAATCAGCATATTAAAATTATTTCTGAAGGATCATGCACTGAAGACTGGAGTATGCTGAAAATTCAGCGTTGCATCACAGAAATAAATGATATTTTAAAGTATATTAAAATAGAAAAACATTCTTTTAAATTGTAATAATATTTCGCAATATAAATTTTTTTCTGTATTTTTGATCAAATAAATGCAGGCTTGATGAGCATAAGACACTTTCCATAACGCTGCATAATTATAAAAAAATGATAATATAATAAAGTCCTTTGCTTCGCAAAATGATTCACTGTTTCGAAGCGCTCGAAGCACCACACGCTGGTGACGCCTGCTGGTCAAAACTGTGTAAATGCAATTACTGTTTCGAAGCGCTCGAAACACCACATGCCAGTGGCGCCTGCTGGTCAAAAGTGTGTTAATGCAACAAAAACTCAGGCTAAAACATGCATAAAAACAGCTTTTACAAACCCAATGCAAATGCTTTATTTTAAGTGTAATATATTAAATGCAATAAAAAAATAAAATGAAGTGTCTTTATAATATGCGTCTTTAAAATAATTATTATTGATTTGCAAGGGCTTGTTTTGCTTGTGGAGTTTTGCTTATGGAGACCATGTATAAACAGGCCAGTAGAGACTATCAACTACTACTCCTCCTTTTAATTACACAAATTTCTCATTAACCCTCATGTTAGAGGTCCGTGCG
>NW_015549666.1:163338-165362 GCF_001515605.1 Sinocyclocheilus anshuiensis | reverse complement strand
GGGGATGGATTTCAATATTGTTGTACCATGAAATGCTCTCTATATGGCAGTGCTGTCTTTTCATGTCACAATAGTCAGATTTGTTGTTGCATGACATTGTATGACAGTGTCAGTGTGTTATTTTTTTTGTGACAGTATAAATATTGGTTTGTTGTTCCATGAAATGTTCTGTATATAAGAATCTTAATGTGTTCTTTCTGGTATGTCACAATGTTCAGATTTGACAGGGAACAGGAAAAGTGTTACTTTGTGCCCCTTTTCAGAAAATAAAAGCATTTCAAAATAAAGGTCCTGTTTTTTGTGATCTTACCCATTCACTCTGAATGGCCAGAAATTTTTGGCTCGGGAACACCACAAGTGTGACTTTGTGCCATTTTGTACAAAATGAAAAAAAAGGAAAAAGGCCTTTCAAGCCTGATTAAACATTAAAGTACACTAGATAAACAGTGCAAAATTCTCCACATTTTATTTAATATTGTGAAAAAAAGTGTGACTTTGTGCCATTTTGTACAAAATAAAAGCCTTTCAAAACAAACTCCCTGATTAAACATTAAAGTACACTAGTGCGATAAACAGTGCAAATTTTCATCAGTTTTTATTTAATATTGTGAAAAGTATTCATAAATAATCCTTTTTTCACTCAAAAAATGAAGTGCTTACTCTCAGATAAATGAAGCCTACGATTAATCAGATGCAAATATAAATACAAAACCAGTCCTAAATAAAAGAAAAGTTGACTAAAAGATTGAATCCAATATTTGGTGATAATATAGCATAATGAGTGATTTAGAAGCAATTTTTTGAGGCCGGGTCATTTTTGCCCTGGAACATCACAAGTGTTATAGGGTTTTAAACACAAGACAAGGGTTAATAAAACACAGCTGGAGATGAATACACACAATGAGGACAGGAACAGGAAGGACCAAATAAGGGCAAGGAAGGCGCATAAGGAGCAAAACACACACAAAACACGGACCAGAGTCTGACATAATGGGCGCTCTGGAGGCCTCTAGGAGTAGGGTTACCAGACGGAAGGCCTCCAGGGTGGCGCCCGTTCCGGGATCCATGGCGCCCTCTAGGAGTAGGGTTACCAGACGGAAGGCCTCCAGGGTGGCGCCCGTTCCGGGATCCATGGCGACCTCTAGGAGTAGGGTTACCAGACGGAAGGCCTCCATGATGGCGCCCGTTCCCGGGATCCATGGCGGATCTGGCAGTTCGGGGCGCCATGGCGGGTTAAGGGGTCTCAGGAGGCCATGGCAAAGCAGCCTCCGAGGCCGAGGCCGCCGTGGGCTATACTCTGGAATGGCACTTCTGGCCGGAACTGGAGAACTGGATCCACTGGAACTGGGAACGGCACTCCTGGCCGTGACTAAGGAACGGGATCCTCTGGAACTAGGAACGGCACTCCTACCCGAAACTAGGGAACTGGATCCCCTGGAACTGGGAACGGCACTCCTGGCCAAAACTAGGGAACTGGATCCCTTGGAACTGGGAACGGCACTCCTGACCGTGACTAAGGAACGGGATCCTCTGGAACTAGGAACGGCACTCCTGCCCAAAACTGGGGAACTGGATCCCCTGCAACTGGGAACGACACTCCTGGCCGAAACTGGGGAACTGGATCCCTTGGAACTGGGAACGGCACTCCTGGCCGTGACTAAGGAACGGGATCCTCTGGAACTAGGAACGGCACTCCTGCCCGAAACTGGGGAACTGGATCCCCTGCAACTGGGAACGGCACTCCTGGCCGAAATTGGGGATCTGGATCCACTGGACACTGGAGCAAGCTCCGGGGCTGGAGCCGACACTGGCGCAAGCTTCGGGGCTGGCAGGCTTGACATCAGAGCGGCCGGCAAACTTGAATTCTGAGCTGCCGGCAGGCTTGTCTTTGGAGCGGCCGGCAGGCTAGAGTGAGCCGCGGCCGGCAGACTTGACAACGGTGCGGCCGGCCGACTTGACAACGGTGCGGCCGGCCGACTTGACAACGGTGCGGCTGGCAGACTTGACAACGGTGCGGCCGGCCG
>NW_015549666.1:162089-162490 GCF_001515605.1 Sinocyclocheilus anshuiensis | reverse complement strand
CAAAAGAGGACGATATCCGCTTCGTCATGCCTGGAGCTGATCCATGCTGGTCGCTGAGGAAATACATCAACTTCACACTGTGGATCGCCAGATCGGCTTTCACCGTGGATGGAGTCCAGCCCGGGGTCGTCACATGTGGCTGCCGCAAGCCCGCCGGCCACTCCTTCGTCGAATCCACTGGCCACCGCTCACTCTAGCCTGCTGGCCATTCCTCACTCTAGCCCGTCGGCCTCCGCTCACTCAAGGCCGCTGTGTGTGACGCTGTGTGTTTCTTTGTGAAAGCGAAACTACTTTGTTCGGCCTTCCAAAAGAGGACACGACTAGAAATCATTAGTTAAGTTGTATTTACAACACTGTTCCAGAACAGTTCAACCCAAATATTCAGATGTGTGCAGCGCATT
>NW_015549666.1:156040-161977 GCF_001515605.1 Sinocyclocheilus anshuiensis | reverse complement strand
TTTCTCCCCATCCTGGCACAAACGGCTCGATTAGTTCCGGCTTTGATGAAGGTCCGCCTTCCGAAAAACAAAATGTGTTGTGATTGGTTAGCTGTCCCAGTGCGTTGTGATTGGCGAACAGCTTTGACAGTGTTTCAGTACTGCCACGCCCCTTTCGCTGTCTTTCAACAAAAGCTTTTTGGCGAATCCGGTAGGCACTGTACTTCCTCATGTTGTGGAAGATGTCCTCAGTAAAATGCGCAGCACACAATAGCAATTTGGGGTTATAATGCTCAGGGACAGAGTTAAAAAATAAATTGCAACCACTGTTTCCTGATATCATCCACTTTCAGAAGCCCAAACAAAGACGTTTGGGCACTGAGGTGGAAAAAAAAAAAAAAAAAGCGTTTCAGGCAGTCGCGCACCTTCTTTAAAATTCAAAAACATTATTTTCTATGAGTTGTAGGCGGGAATTATTTTTAATGATATTCTAATGGGCCGCTTTGTGATATCACAAATCCCGGAAAACAACCGCTGTAGTCCAAACGAGCCGTTCGTTGTAGTTCTTGAAAAGGGATTTTTTTTAAACGAAATATCTCCCTTTGGAGTGGACTTTGAGATTTGTAACTTTCTAGATCTTTTTTAAACCCAAACATACAAACTACACACTGACTAAAATAAAAAAGTGAAAAAGCATAATGGGACCCCTTTAAACAATTTGCCACTGATGATTCAAACGCGAGTTTTGAGCAGTGTAGAGTAGCACTTGTTGTTTGTCATTTCTCCGATCATTTTAACCCCTTTGGATTAAATGACTAATTAATTAAATTAGTGTCAAATTACTTTCAAAAGGTGATTTATTCTATTTTGATCGCTACCGTACACATCAGAGTTTATATCTGAACTATAAACTTTTATCCCAGTACTTCTGTGATTATTTGAATGTTTAGAACACAGAAAGAATGATACTGTGTGGTTGAAAAGACTGTTTGTTAAGCTGTTTCATTCATGTACATGACAGCTGCTCTCTTTAGGCCAGCTAATGTTAAAATCACACTGGTGTGATCGAATGCTGCACGGAAGAACCAAGAGTGATAATGTATCATATACATATCTATGGATCACAACGTTGTGATCGCACACGACAAAGGTTGAGGAATTAAACAGATTAATTAGGAAAAGAATCACGTTGTTGTTTGAATCGTGTTCATGTGTTAAAGGGGTCATATGATGCAAATTCAATTTTTGTCACGATGTGGGAAGATTTGCATAACGCCGCCCAAATGTTCATGAAATGAAAGGTGTAACTTTTATTCTCGCTGTAGTATTGTTGTTGCCGCCGCTGCCATGTCGTGAAGGCACTGTGTTTCATTGCGAAAGCGAAACTACTTTGTTTGGCCTTCCAAAAGAGGACGATATCCGCTTCATGCCTGGAGCTGATCCGTGCTGGTCGCTGAGGAAATACATCAACTTCACACTGTGGATTGCCGGATCGGCTTTTACCGTGGACGAAGCGGAGTCCAGCCCGGGGTCGTCACATGTGGTTGCTGCAAGCCCGCTGGATGTTCCTTCTTCGAATCCGCCGGCCGCGCCATTCTCAAGCCCGCCCGCCTCCGCTCACTCAAGCCGGCCTCCGCTCACTCTAGCCCGCCGCCCTCCGCTCACTCTAGGCACTATGAGGCTTAGTTCCTTCAAAAACAGCGATTTTACCCCCTCATTGCAGAGAAATATAAAGTTGCGAGTCAGTAGCCTGTCGAAGCTATTTTACTAATAAAAGTTTCCGTGCTGTGTTGTCGTTGTCGTGTGCACTACCTATAAACCCGAGCCCGAGCCCGACCCGAATCCGAAGCTATTCATTAAACATGTACCCGAGATCGTCTGACCCAGCCCGACCCGAGCGGCACAGTTCAATTTAGAGCCCGAACCTGAAAATTTTTTTCCCCACAACGAATAGCCAATTTAAAAAAAATGCTTGATTTCACGATTGCATGCAATGGTCAGTAAACAAATACATGTAAAGAAACAGAATCATTAAGGCTCGGCCAGTTCACAAGGCAAAAGAAAAAACACTTACCAGTTATGAAAGTTTATGAACATCAGGTGCCTCGATCACATAAATTCGGCCGAGTTTTTGAATGGTTGTATACGACAAGACGATAATTCTTCCATCGTGCAAATTATGGTCATTTTCCTCAGTTAAGGCTCGTTAGCATTCGGCCTGCTTTAAATCAGACACAGAGATGCAGTGCAGTAAGATCGCATTTATTTTAATTAATTCATTATATCATTTATTTGAATTAGCGAGAGAGAGAAAAAGAGAGAGAGAGAGAGGGATGAAAGTTGCGTGTGTGAATCTGCGTCTGCGCGCCTCTCTACAAGCAATGAGGTTTAGTTACTTCAAAAACAGCGATTTTACCCCCTCATTTCTCCGATCACAAATGCAGACATGGTTTTATGTTTACACGGCGCAACGCAACGCAACGCGTAAAAAGACAGTATAAGTCATTATAATCCGTAATTATGTCCCCACTGGATGCAACAAATGCCTAGTTTATAATGGGTTTTAATGTTTTTGTCTCGTCGCTCCAGCCGGACAGGGCATCACAATATGGTAAGGGACGTAACATTTCCCTCACACGCTTGAAGTATTCGGCCAATCACAACGCACTGAATTGCTGGCCAATCAGAGCACACCTCGCTTTTCAGACCGATTACACCAAATACACAAAATAATGTTCTTTTTATCAACATCATATGACCCCTTTAACAATCTGTTAAATCAAAGTGCGTTGTCATGTTTGTGGTGACACCTCTTTTGCAACATGTTAGCTTATCACAAATATTATACTTAGCTTTTTCAGCTTCTGATCGCAAGTGTAGCCAAACTTTGGAGCACTTTGATTAGCGAGCAAGGTCCTGGCACATCGCTAGGTCGGTTCCTCAAAGATATATATATATATATAATTGAAAAAAATGCACACAGGAATCGATAGGCGGAATCGACATTTTAATTTTACAAGAAGTATCCGATTCTGGAATTGGAATCGATTTTCGATTCCCAACCCTATTCATAACCCATTCTGATACCCCTGGCAGCACCAGCCACGCTTTTCTGAATTGTGACAGCGGGCAAGGTGGGCTGCACACCGTGTGGTGTGGGATAACTCGCCATTGGGGAGCGGGGAGTTTAATACCACACAGGCATGTGAGTGAATGATGGGGGTGAGGGGAGTGAGAGAAGGAAATGTGCTCTGACATATTTTTTTTTACTTTATTGCACTGCATAGTGGAACAGTAAAAACACATGACAATTGTTCTCGCCGCCCGCAACAGGCAGGGCGTGAATACACACAGCGGAGCGAGCTGACTTCTTCAGTGGCTCAACTTTGGTGCTGGGTGCAGCTTTCCTCCTCCGAGGGACAGCTTCAGGAACGCGGCTTTGTTTCAAGTGCCGGTGGTCTGCTGTCCCTGTCAGGGCGGGGCCTCTGGCTCTTCGAGCCCTGACAATGCTTCAGCCACTGCTGTCTTGGCCACAAGATTTCCCATGTTGCGGCCTATTGCTCAAGCTGTTACCTTCGTCGCTCTGAGGGGCAGATCCATGAGGGAGGATCCCGCATTGTCCACTCGACTGGTGAGTGGCGTGTTCCATGACTTCACTATCTCATCGTGCACCTCGTGGAAAAAGGGGTACCATTCATCCAGACGGCTTCTGGCCGGCTCGGCAGGAGGCGCCCACTCCAAACCAAGCTCATCAACTGCCTTGGACAGGACACGTAGGAGCTCGACATCACTATGATGAAGGTCCACCGCGTCGCTGCCGTGGGGCGCAGGGTAATCCAGCAGGCTGTTAGACCACTCCTCCCTCGCAGACGATGCCACCGAAATGGCATCCACCTAATCCTCAGTGCCCTCCATGGCACCGAAGGACACCACATCTTGTGCGTCAGGGGAGGGGCAGAGATCAGTGGTCATGAAGCGCACTGGAAGGGGACCTGTTGCAGGAGGGTGAGGAGCACGTGGGCACTGAGCCAGTGCAAGCTCGTCACCTGACCCGGACAGATCCACATCAGAAGCTCACGGCACTTTCCTCTTTGGCTCGAAAAAGGCTGCAGAGGAAGAGCGCGGCAGGACTAGTTGGGCAAGTGCATCACCTTGGACGATGGCCACATGGAGCCTGAGAGTCCTGAGGCTCATATCTCTGCAGTGGGGGCAGTCCGACCCCCCATGCGCCGCCTCTGCGTGGGTGCGACCCAGGCAGAAGACACACGACTCGTGGCCATCAGAAATTTCGTTTGGCTCTGCGCAGGAGAGATCATTCTTGTCCAAAGCTCACCGAAACACAGCAGGGGAAGAGAAGGCATGTCCGCTGCAGTGTGTAGATCACAGTGAGTAGTCTTTGATGATTGGCTTCTTGCTTCTTGTAGAAGGTTGGCTGAAGGAAAAGATTCTGAATCGATGACGAAAAAGCGCAGAAGCGCTGCCTTATATAGAGAGAGGAGCACCTCATATTTTGCACGCTTGAACCGCCATAAAGCATTAGCAAATGCAAATGTCAAAGTGAACAAATTGAAAGGGAACTTACATTTTGTGTTTATAATATCTTAAGAATCTATGATTTTAAACTTTTTATGTTTAGTATCATTGTAAAGGTCTCCGTGTGATTGGTAAAAGGGTCTCAATTTCACAGCAGCCTCTAGGTGAAAGATTGAAAACCTTTAAAGAATTATGTTCTGCTGTTGAGTGGGTGTGTCCTCCTCAGGGTCTGGTGAAAATGTTTTCCCTTCTCCTGCCAGGTATGACCCTTGGGTTACGGGATCCTGACAAACGAATAGGTATTTTATGTTTTTACAACTGATTTGAAGATATCTTTATTTTGGTCTGAATATATAAGTGAAGTGGCATTATAGTAATTTGGAATTATGTAACCAGAAAACGTCTCAGGTTACGCATGTAACCATGGTTCCCTGAGAATAGGGAACGAGATGCTGCGTCCTCTAGAGGGCGCTAGGGGAACGTCTTCAACGTGACCGGTGTCTGAAGCATTAATGAAAAAACGACAATGAACTTGACATTGGCAGGCGGCAGCCTATGACGCAAACAATAAAGTGACTGCAGGTATAAAAGAACACCTGCGGAAGACTCTCTAGAATGAGAGGAGACCTGGCTACACTCAACGCCAGAGGCAGTTAGTGAGGCTCAAAAAAGGAAGAGTCTACAAACCCATATTACTGCCAAAGACGGAGTTCTAAAGAGCGGAGTCTTCAGCAGAATGACTTGCCTAAAAAAGAGGAGCCTAACAACACTCAACCCTAGTTGAGGAGCTCTTAAGAGTGGAGGTCTCAGCATAACGACTCTCTAAAGCGAGAGGAGACCTGACTACACTCAGCGCCAGAGGAAGTTAGTGAGGCTCAAAAAGAAAGAGCCTACAACACATATTACTGCCTAAGCGGAGCTCCGGGGAGCGGAGGCTTCTGCAAGATGACTCTTAAACGAGAGGAAGCCTAACAACACTCAATCCTAGTTTAGGGGCTCTTAAGAGCGGAGGTCTCAGCACAACGACTCTCTAAAGCGAGAGGAGACCTAGCTACACTCAACGCCAGAGGCATTTAGTGAGGCTCAAAAAAGGAAGAGCCTACAAACCCATATTACTGCCAAAGACGGAGTTCTAAAGAACGGAGGCTTCAGCAGGATGACTCTCCTAAACGAGAGGAGCCTAACAACACTCAACCCTAGTTGAGGAGCTCTTAAGAGTGGAGGTCTCAGCACAACGACTCTCTAAAGCGAGAGGAGACCTAGCTACACTCAACGCCAGAGGCATTTAGTGAGGCTCAAAAAGAAAGAGCCTACAACTACCATATTACTGCCAAAGACGGAGTTCTAAAGAACGGAGGCCTCAGCAGGATGACTCTCCTAAACGAGAGGAGCCTAACAACACTCAACCCTAGTTGAGGAGCTCTT
>NW_015549666.1:154441-155941 GCF_001515605.1 Sinocyclocheilus anshuiensis | reverse complement strand
CTGACTACTACACTCAGCGCCAGAGGCAGTTAGTGAGGCTCAAAAAGAAAGAGCCTACAACTCATATTACTGCCTAGCGGAGCTCAGGTGAGCGGAGGCCTCAGCAGAATGACTCTAAGCGAGAGGAGGCCATACCTACTCAACATAAAGACTGTCTATCAAGGCAGCCCCACAGAGGGCCAAACACTTGCTTACACTGTCTAGCCAGAGCTCAGGTGAGCGGAGGCCTCCGCAGAACGACTCTCTTAAGCGAGAGGAGGCCAAACCTACTCTGCATAAAGACTGTCTATCAAGGCGGCCCCACAGAGGGCCGAACACTTGCTTACACTGTCTAGCCAGAGCTCAGGTGAGCGGAGGCCTCCGCAGAACGACTCTCTTAAGCGAGAGGAGGCCAAACCTACTCAGCATAAAGACTGTCTATCAAGGCGGCCCCACAGAGGGCCGAACACTTGCTTACACTGTCTAGCCAGAGCTCAGGTGAGCGGAGGCCTCCGCAGAACGACTCTCTTAAGCGAGAGGAGGCCAAACCTACTCAGCATAAAGACTGTCTATCAAGGCGGCCCCACAGAGGGCCGAACACTTGATTCCAAGTCTAGCTGGAACTCAAGTGAGCGGAGGCCTCAGCATAACGACTCTCTAAAGCGAGAGGAGACCTACTCTAGGGAGCGGAGTACACTGTCTAACGACTCAAAGCTGGAGTACTAAGCTAGGAGTACTGACCATGCTCCTAAGTGCCGAACAGAGCTCTAGGGAGCAAGCACTCAACATACCAACCCTCTAAAGCAAGGGGAGTGCAACCACCCACCCTTATGGATCAGCGTACTCAGTACGAAGACCTCAAGTGAGGGGAGTATTCAAAAGCTCAACCCAAGAGCGACTTATCAAGGAGGCTCACAAAACGAGAGGAAGCCTACAACACTCAACCCTAGTTGAGGGACTCTTAAGAGTGAAGGTCTTAACCCAACAACTCTCCAGAATGAGAGGAGACCTAGCTACACTCAACACTAGAGACAGTTAGTGAGGCTCGAGAGAGAGCCTACACATTAATACTGCATAAGCGGAGCTCTGCAGAGTGGAGGCTTCAGCAGAATGACTCTCTTAAATGAGAGGAAGCCTAACAACACTCAGCCCTAATAGAGAAGCTCTAAAAAGTGGAGGTCTCAGCATAACGACTCTCTTAAGCGAGAGGAGGCCAAACCTACTCAGCATAAAGACTGTCTATCAAGGCGGCCCCACAGAGGGCCGAACACTTGATTCCAAGTCTAGCTGGAGCTCAGGTGAGCAGAGGCCTCAGCAGAACGACTCTCTTAAGCGAGAGGAGGCCACTCAGGTGAGCGGAGGCCTCCGCAGAACGACTCTCTTAAGCGAGAGGAGGCCAAACCTACTCAGCATAAAGACTGTCTATCAAGGCGGCCCCACAGAGGGCCGAACACTTGATTCCAAGTCTAGCTGGAGCTCAGGTGAGCGGAGGCCTCAGCAGAACGACTCTCTAAGCGAGAG
>NW_015549666.1:146554-154163 GCF_001515605.1 Sinocyclocheilus anshuiensis | reverse complement strand
CTCAGCCCTAGGGGAGGAGCTCCTAAGAGTGGAGGTCTCAGCATAACGACTCTCTAAAACGAGAGGAGACCTGACTACACTCAGCGCCAGAGGCAGTTAGTGAGGCTCAAAAAGAAAGAGCCTACAACTCCTATTACTGCCTAAGCGGAGCTCTGGGGAGCGGAGGCTTCAGCAGGATGACTCTCTTAAACGAGAGGAAACCTAACAGCGCTCAGCTCTAATAGAGAAGCTCTAAAAAGTGGAGGTCTCAGCATAACGACTCTCTTAAGAGCGAGGAGGCCAAACCTACTCAGCATAAAGACTGTCTATCACTCAATGCGATCACATCTCGCAGCGCGAATGCATCGCATTAAGCTTGCTCAACTCTCGCGCTCGTGCAAACGCTGACAAAGCTCGAGTACAGACCTCTGCCTCTAGTAGTAGAATGCAAACAGTGAGTGCATCCTTATCTCTCGCGGGGCAGACGCATGTGCTTCCATACACAAGGCTTGAAGACAAAGAAGAGGATGACGTATTCCGCAGGTGTTCTTTTATACCCGCAGTCGCTTTATTGTTTGCGTCATAGGCTGCCGCCTGCCAATGTCAAGTTCATTGTCGTTTTTTCATTAATGCTTCAGACACCGGTCACGTTGAAGACGTTCCCCTAGCGCCCTCTAGAGGATGCAGCGTAGAGTGTGTGTGTGTCTCTGGAGCTCTGCACTAGAACTCTCACATGCTGTTGTGTGTCTTCTTGCTGTCAGCTATGCATTTCTTTTTTATTTTCAAATGTGCAATTGTGGTAATCGTATTGTGCTCATCGAACACACTTTATAGTTGTTTGTGCTACTACATATACACATAGACTAGTCAAGTTTATTCTTTAAAACACAATTTCTTTGCTGTAAATGTTCTTTAAAATACTTAGGCAAACTCTTAAATGAGAGGAAGCCTAACAACACTCAGCCCTAATAGAGAAGCTCTAAAAAGTGGAGGTCTCAGCATAACGACTCTCTTAAGCGAGAGGAGGCCAAACCTACTCAGCATAAAGACTGTCTATCAAGGCGGCCCCACAGAGGGCCGAACACTTGATTCCAAGTCTAGCTGGAGCTCAGGTGCGTGGAGGCCTCAGCATAACGACTCTCTAAAACATGTGTCTTGTGTAAAATTAGAATAACTGTAACATTGGAATTATTCAGCAATTTCAAATTACATGTGTGACTATGTTGAATTTGTTTGTCTCCTATGTGGAACTATTTCTCATATAGCTACAGTAATCAATGTACAGGAGCACAGAATTAAATAACAGAAAAAAGATCTGCACACTGTTATTCTCCCTTTATTCAAAAAAGTAAAAAATAGCAACGTTTCGGTCAAAGACCTTCATCAGGCAAACACGTGTTTGTGTTCAGGCGTGTTTGCCTGATCTGCTCTCGCTCCTCAGCCGTTGGCATATCAGGCTTCACCCCGTCACGCCTACGCTGCAGCATCACACCACGCTGAGAATGTGAAATACAGGGGGGGGAAAAATGTTTTCTTTAGCGCTTTTCACAAGACAGCATTTTAGAGCAGCTTTACAGAAAATGCTTTAATAACTACAAACCCCAGTGAGGCCAAAGTGACTGTGGTAAGGGAAATAAATGGGGATGAACCAAACTCAGCTAGGAGAGCTCATCCTCCTCAAAATAACAAAAGAGTTTGGTAGACATCTGTTTGATTTAGACTATACTGTGGTTTTTCACTTTTGGTAAAGTGGATCAAAATATGACATGTTCTGCTCAGGGCCATATACACTTTTATTTCATTATTATTTTTTAATCTAATAATAATGCTCTCAAGTAGCAAATCTTAGTCAACAGCAACAGGTCAGGGTTTGGCCGATCAGCCCCTGCTGGTAGATGCCATAACAACAACATTATGCAGAAAAAGAGCATTGGTCACCATTGAAAACCATTCAAAAGCATGTATTCTAGAAGCAACCCATGTATTGCAAATATTTAATTGCTTCATTATTAGGGATGCAAGCTCATGAAGGGTGAAAAATGTTAAGACAACTACAGATCATATCACAGGGTCATATGACGTTGCTTAAAAGAACATTATGTTGTGTATTTGGTGTAATGCAATGGGTTTATGCGGTTTAAGGTTAAAAAAACCCCGCCTTTCTGAAACGCGTAGATTTTTACAAAGCTCATCGTTCTGAAAAGCGAGGTGTACGCTGATTGGCCAGCGATCCAGTGCATTGAGATTGGCTGAATACCTCAAGTGCGTGACGGAAATGTTACGCCCCTTACCATACTGTGATGCCATGTCCCGGCGCGATGAGACAACACCAGTAAAACCCATTACAAACGAGGGATTTGTTGTATCCAGTGGGGACATAATAACTGATTATAATGACTTATACTGTCTTTGTACGAAACATAAAACCATGTCTGTATTTGTGATCGGAGAAACGACAAACAAGAAGCGCTACTCTAACACTGCTCAAAATTCTCGTTTGAATCGTCAGTGGCAAATTCTTTAAATATAAAAAAAAACTTACAGGCTGTGAGTCAGAAGCGCCAGACTGTCCTTACAAAGTTGGAACTGCCCCACTTTATAGAAACAGCCTTTGTGCACACATTGTAGGCTACTCTGCAGGTTCAGGAAACAGTCCTCCATAAAATGCGCTGCACACATCTGAATATTTGGGTTGAACTGTTCTGGAACAGTGTTGTAAATACAACTTAACCACTGATTTCTAGTTGCGAAGTTGATGTATTTTCTCAGCGACCAGCACGGATCAGCTCTAGGCATGACGAAGTGGATATCGTTCTCTTTTGGAAGGCCAAACAAAGTAGTTTCCCTTTCACAACGAAACACACAGCGTCACACACGCCGGGCTTAAAGAATATCTCTTTGGGTTTGAGACTTTAGTCTTTGCAACTTTAGGGATCTTATCTATGCACAAACAGCTTGTAACACTCCAAAGAGAAAGGAAAATTTGAAATTGCATCATATAACCCCTTTAAGTTTCACTGGCCATTCCATTGTCCATTCAGAACAAAATGATGCAAACTCAAAATAATGCATCTCAGAATCTTTTACTTAATTAGACAGGTTGGGGCATACATTCAAGGAGGACTTAATAGTGTTTATCATAAAACAGGGTAACCGCAAATTTAAAATATTCAAACCAATAGACCTATCGGTAAAGCCCCACCCCCCTTAGTTACTGTTGCTTACTCGGACAAAAGAGTTGCCAACTATCTTACAATGGCAGCTGACAGTGGGAAAACCTTGTCCCAAGATGTTTTTGATAAATTTTGGACACAGAAGGACGACTATTCAAGTGGGACTTAAATATAACATGGAGAGATATATAAAATATATTAAAATAAATATGGTGGGTAACAAGATACATTTAGAAGCGAAGGTTTAAAGATCACAATGCAAGTGGGAGAAGCCTCATTATGGTCGTCACGATCGCAGATGACAACATCCAGGATGCATGGTAAGATTAGTACCGCAGGGTAAGATTAAATTAATTTACATTTAACCGGTTTAATGTGGAGAGGCACTGAAATGTAGACCTTAGTTTGTGTTTTTGACCTACACTGTACATGACATGAGAACAGTTAGCTATTTAGGTTTGTACGTTAGCACTCACTAACGTTTTGGCCAGAGATACCTTGCTGAAGCACAAGATGACATTAATGTTCTGCCTGAGTAGATGAAAATTGTAACTTAAAGGCTCAATATGTATGATTTTTTTTATTAAATATCCAAAAACCACTAGAACAGTGTTATATATTTTGCTGACTTGTGTACTTACATTATCCCAAATGTTTCGAAGAATGTTTAAATCCAGAGAAATAAGCAATTTTAACTAGTGACACGGACCGTTTCCATTGTGTCATTGTGTCGCCTGCTAATGACGTCATAACCCCTCGATTTCCGGTTTTGTTTTGTAGAAAACATGGAAACACCAAAGACACTTTAATATGTTGTACGTTTTAATAGACCGGTGATGATCGCACAGAGTAGCATTATAACAGAACTTTCAAATGTATCTAGTATGATAAAACAGCGCTGCTTTTCTTCCCACATACGCACGACCGGAAGGAGTGGAAGCGGTCGACTGTGGCATAATAAAAGCTCAGCTGCTTTCGAGCCGTGTGTCACGCTTGTTCAGCGGCCTCGTTTCGCTTCGACGGCTTTCAGCCTCGCTCTGCTTCATTCTACTACGTTAAAAAAATCATTAGCTCATCCATGAACATGATTTCTGCCCGAGTCCCGTCGAATTGCATCGGCTGTGGGGATGAAGACGACAACTCCCATGATTCCACACTCAGTCACGGCGTCATCAAACTACGCCTTTGTCAATTTGTTTATTTTGAATACGCGCCCTCTAGCAGCGAAAATTACATATTGTGCCTTAAATGAGAGCACGACAACCAGAAAATGAACGTTTTTGTCTTCATTGGGATTGGGGTTGAATGCTTAGGGATATTTCCTCCATTTTGTTTGGGTTTAGGAAATGGAATAAAATAAATTCCATTGCCCATCCTCTCAGGATACCTGGAATCAATGTTACAAGTACCCCAGGCACTTTGTTTTTCCATTTTTGTGGCATAAACACCATCAAACCGATGAAAACCAATGTTTCTCTATTGCCCTGAGACCTAAAGATGTCCAAATTTAGGTCCCTGTGCAGCTGATACTCAACTGCCACTGGCTCATTTGCGTTCAAGGGGAGGGGCTTACCGATAGGTCAATTTTGAATAAATAATCCAGGCAATAATCCCTCCCCTCCAGCAACCTGTCACTTACATGAGATTGCAGCAATTAAAAAAAAAAAAAAGACAACTATACAATCAATTTCAAAAAGACAAAATCAATTCCCGCCTCACAGTTTTTGTCATTTGAGAAGCTTTTTCATTCGGACATTTGTCACAAGACAGTAACAATTTAGCTTTAAATGTGCAATACTGTTAAGGGAACATAAGACATTTTTTAGTTTAGTCTTGTAGTTAGCCATGGTTTTTAATTGGTAACAGCCAAATGAAAATATGTTTAAAGTTTGTTTACTTTACATAATTTTTATTAATGCATTGCAGAATATTCAATTGTCAGGATTAAAAACTGGACTGAATTCAATACCTTTAAATGTACTTTAAGTGTGCACCTAACACTAGGAAAATACAAGTATTGGATCGGGACTAGGTCTCAGCAGGATGGGGATCGGATGGGGACCAGGGGTAGGGCTGGGCGGTATGGCCAAAAATATCATCATGATATATTTTTCATAACGCTCAATATGAAAAATCGGCTCTTGTTATTGACTCTGTTGCGGTGTCCAAAATTGCTCAATTGTTCACCAGTAATCCCTTTAGTGCATGGTAGTTAAATGCACTATATAAGGTGAGTTCTTCATGGTTTAGGCAAGATTTCACTATCCTTACCCAGAAGTTTACGCAGAAATCTATGGTAAATCCAGGGGTTCACAAACATAATTAAACCATTTCTTCCCCAAAAGAATTCTACATTTGGAAATTCTTGTGCAAGACTAATTTTAGTATACATTTTTGTTTCAAAATTGTACATTTCTCTACAGAAAATGGTTATGAAATATTAGATTAGCAAGTAGCTAATTATTTTTTTGTGGGTCCTAGTGTCTCAGTGTACTTACCCAGTACTTCCTGCAGTTTTTATATCTCATGAAGTATGCAGTACACATGCTCTTATCATAGTTGTATGCATCCAAACATTTTTGAGAACCATCACTCTCCTGAATTTTGCACATCAATTTTAAACGTATTTAGTCAAAGACATATAGTTTACATTAAATTTATTCAACCACACACAAGTCTGACTGACCTCAATGCATGGGTTGATATCCACATTCCGAACTTTGCATGCACTTGATTTGCCAGCCATCCTCCAACTGCATCTGTGTCACAGCTGGAATGTCAGAGAGCTCCAGTTACATAAGGGATGGGCATTTTTATGTTTTTCCTTTTGAGTACATGACAGATAAGTAAAACAAGTACTCAACTACTGGAGTGTGATAATGAAACCCTTTTATGAAAATATATTGTTGACAATTGTGGAGAAAAAAAGTTACACTACTAGATTAAAAATGCATCAATGTTTTTGAAAAATAAGCATATTAAAAAGAATATCACTGATTTAAATAAATCATGGTTGTCCAATCCTGCTCCGGGAGGGCCAACGTCCTAACAAGTATAGCTCCAACACACTAGCCTGGAAGTTTCTAGTCGCCCCTTATACCCTTATTCACTATTCCCTTCATTAGTCCACGAATAAAGTCCATTTGAAAAGTGAATGAAAACAAGTGAGCGAATTCGGACATGGAGTGTGGCGGAAGGGCAGCCACTTTTGCATGGTTTGTGCTTGCTGTTTAATAATTTGAAACTTAGCAAACTGGTAGCTCCAGTAGTAACGAAAAGATTTATCTTTAACTCTGTCATGGAAACTAGCATGTATAAACCATAATTAAACTATAAAATCAATGAAAAATGTATTTATACCTGTATGATATTATGCTGTACCCACATTAGACAAGCAGTTTGAAAAAAGGATGGATAGATGAATCCGCTGCAGGCACCATCTTCTGACGAGACGTGGGAATTCATTCAGCATGACCCTCACAGTACAGTATGGGCAGTGTTGGACTAGTTACTCAAAGAATGTAATACATTACTCATTACTCATTACTAGTTACTCCTTTCAAAAGTAATATTGTTACTTTCCTTATTACTTTCTGGCAACAGTAATTAGTTACACTACTAGTTACATTACTTATTCTTCACGACCCACAGAAGTAACTGTGCATCTTCCACATAAAATTCTTCTAGAATGTTACTAACAACATATTTCTGCCTCATCATTTGACCAAAATCCACATTGGATCGCAGTCAGTTGTTACAAACACTCAATAGTGATTGATAGTGACATTCAAGTAGAAGTGTTATATTAATCTCATTAATTGTCATGTGTAGCTTGAAGCTAATTGTAATTTCTCTGTTACCCATATACGATTATATTTCATTATTGATTTTATCAAATCACATAAGTTTGTAATACACGGTTTAATTTTCCAAAAATATTTTTAATTATAGTAATAATGTACCACATGCTGATCAGAGGGATGTGGGTGGGATGTAATGCCATAGTAAAGTACAGCCACAACTTACTCAACAGTGCTCAGATCATCTTTTTTCCTGACAAAATCAATATAATGCAATATTTCTATCTGCTGAATGTAAGCTTTTCCATATTCCAAGCTTGCCTGCTGCACTGGGGACATCACATGCATGCGCGAGTCGTGAAAATTATGAAAATAAATCTAGAAATTATTTGATTGTTGGATTTTAACAATACATGACATTTTGATGCTCTTTGATGTGGCATGACAGATCGCTGTACACTGTAAAAAATAGATGTAAAAAACGGGTGAAATTCATGGCAGCAGAAGGTGCTAAACATCTACCATTAAGTAAGGAATAATTGACGACGGGCCGTTGAATTATTAGAAAAATAATGCACACCCGAGGTGCATTATTTTTCTAATAATTCAACGGCCCGGAGTCAATTATTCCGCTTATACTACGGTTACCACACCTCA
>NW_015549666.1:143962-145756 GCF_001515605.1 Sinocyclocheilus anshuiensis | reverse complement strand
TGGTAACGCTTTAGATTACAACCCGCAATGTACTGCGTAAGTAAACAGAATTTACAGCGTAACTTTTTTGTAATTACAGTGTACCTATTCAGTACCTCCGTGTAGGTATAAGGGAACAATATGCGAAGTTTGGGGAATAAAGGAGTAATAATCTGTAAAATTACAAATTATTTCTACTGTAAGAATTTTGAAAGGGGTACCTATTCTACATTACATTTACATTACATTTAGTCATTTAGCAGACGCTTTTATCCAAAGCGACTTACAAATGAGGACAATAAAAGCAGTCAAAACTAACAAAAGAGCAACAATATATAAGTGCAAATGACAAGTCTCGGTTAGCCTAACGCAGTACACGTAGCAAGGTGTATTTTTATATATATACATATAATATTACGTTATTCTATTCTAATATTACGGGTATGTATGACTAACAACAATCTTATATTTGCAAGCGATTTAGCAAAAACATACACTGTGTACTTTTTTTATAGCCTACACATATAAAACACGCTGGTAATTGTTTCAATCCAAACGCTCGGTTGAGACTGTTGGGTTAGGAAGCTGGCTTGATTTGACCCAATTTGGGTTGATATCAGTAATAAGTAACCCGACATTGCTGGGTTATGAATGTGGAGGACGTGAATGAGAGCATGCAGCAAGTCACGCGAGTTCAAACGTGAACGGTTCTGTGTGCGACGAAATCCGTGACTGTGGTGCTTAAGACGGGAACATGTGTGGAAAATAGGAGAAAACTAATCGAAGCGCAGACGAGGGACAACTTTGAAACTGTCTGGAGTGTGAATTCCTTTAAAACTGGAGCAGTGAATGTGGTGAGTGTGATCTGGAAACAGCTGGAATGGCGAATGAGACGAGTCTATCAGTGTTTGCGGCGCTCATGACAGGAATATGTGTAGAAAATACAAGAAAACTAATCGAAACGAAGAGGAGACAGATTTTTGAAACTGACTGGAATGTGTTCTTTTAAAACTGGAGGGTTTTGTCCGAGTATGTTCTCACAACATTGAGCAGCGACTGAGGAGTGGTAAAACTGGGAACTGAACTAACATTAGTCAAAATGGTGCTTGAGGACGTGGATCAGAGCGGTAAAACCGGGAACTGAAATATGTTAGTCAAAATGGTGCTTGAGGATGTGGATCAAAACGGTAAATCAAAGACAGTAAAATCCTGTCAGTTCGCTATAATACAGTTTAATCTTGACTTTCAGTGTTTATTACTGTGTTTATTGGCGCGATGGTTTGGCCATTATAGTTTAACTTCGTCAGTGGGTGAAAAACATTAACAAATTGAACAAAATCTATTTATTCTTAAACAAGCTTTTCAAAAGAATTTGATTTAACTGTATAAGCTGTACAAGTATGGAGTTACTTTGCTTTTTTCTGAACTGGTGTAATCAATTTTAATCTTTTATTAGGCTATCTGTTGCCTGTGTTGTCATATTGTGTGTGATTTTAATTTTAAAACCCATTTTGGGTTAATATAACCCAGCAGTAGGCCTATAGTAAATTGCAAACAATATTTGAATTAAATAAAACAGTCCACCATGTTTATTGATACATTACCTGATATATAATGAATGTATGTATGACCTACTGTATAAACAATCGTTTCAGAGCAATTTGTTGTAGCCACTTACCCTGTAACTACATGGAACAAGGGGGGAACAAAGCACCACTTTAATTTACAGCCCGCAAATGTTCTATTTACCCTGTAACTACATGGAACAAGGGGGGAACAAAGCACCACTTTAATTTACAGCCCGCAAATGTTGTA
>NW_015549666.1:141439-143293 GCF_001515605.1 Sinocyclocheilus anshuiensis | reverse complement strand
TATAATAAAATACCAATATAAAATTATTTAAAAAAAGTATATATCGTCTTTCTAAATCATTCCCAAACATAAGATTGTTGTTTAGGCCATACATACCACGTACTATTAGAATAGGTACCTCTTAGTTTCAAAATACTTACAGTATAAATGATTTGTAATTTTACAGGTTGTTACTTGTTACCCCTTTATTCCACAAATGTCGCATATTATTCCCTTACCTACACGGAGGCACTGAATATGTACACTATAATTACAAAAAAGTTACGCTGTAACTTCAGTTTACTTACACAGTTCTTTGCAGGTTGCATATCTGGTTGTTACCCCCTTATTACCCAAACGTAACACATTGTTCCCTTATACCTACATGTACGTTCTTTTTAGGTACACTATAATTACAGAAACGTACACCGTAAATTCAGTATACTTACGTAGTTCTTTGTGGGTTGTAATCTAAAGCGTTACCTAAGTAACTAAGCTGTTTTATGGATGGTAACTGTAATATTATTACCAAAATCTTATTAGTAATAAGTTATACTACTAGTTACTGCAAAAAGTAATATTACAGTAACTAAGTTACTAGTAACTAGTTACTGCCCAACACAGATTATGGGTGCTATGGTTAACATCGATTGTAAACTCATTATTGTGGTCCACTGTGGGATTGAATGAGTGCACTATGGCTTCGGACGTCACTACACATTGCGGTCTCCTCAAATAGTGCCCTATTTAAAAGTATAAAGGGTGATTTCTGACACAGCCTGGTAATCCCGAACACCTTGATGATCTGGTTCAGGTGTGTTTAATAGGGTTAATAGCATCTGCAGGACAGAGCTTTTGCTAAAGTTTTGCGGATTCATTGAATAGATCCAAAATACAGAATACACGATTGCTGACTGTTGAGTGTTGATTAAAACCAACAATGTAGCTGAGAAGATGATAGGGACAGCATGATTTTTGGTAATGTTGTAGGTTTATGCTTATGTGCATGTTTATAGGTTTTGTAGGCAAATATAAATTGTCTACATATAAATTTCTTTAAAAAACTAACTTTTTTATTTATTTATTCATTAAATAGGAGGTGCTGTAGCTCAGTGGTTCTCAAACCTCTCCATGAAGTACCCCCAGCACTGCACATTTTGTATGTCTCCCTATATCTGACACACCCACTTCAGGTCAGTTGGAGACCACTAATGCTGATGAGTTGAATCAGGTGTGATAGATGAGGGAGACATACAAAATGTGCAGGGCTGGGGGTACTCCAGGACAGGTTTGAGAACCACTGCAGTGTAGCTGATACTGAAACAAAATGAGTGTTCAACAGTAAGGGTCAATAAGGTTTAAACCCCTCCCAGAAATTTGTTTCTTGAATGAACAAATGGATACTTGACATACTAAAATAACAAACTAGATTTAATAATTTTAATAAAATAAAAAAATACAAACATACAACAAAAGTAATCCAATTTAAATAAAATGAATTAAATTAAAATGTACAAATAAATACATTTAAAATATCAATAATAGTATATTGGTGCTAAAACAAAACTGAGCAATTCTACATTCGATTTAATTAAATATTTGTTTGTTTGATTCCTTTCTTTCTTTTTTTTTTTTTTCCTCAAGGAACCCACATTTGGGATACCGAGCAGTGATGGGCAAACTTGGCCCTTCCAGGCCACTTTCCTGCAAAGATTTGATCCAACCCAGATAAAACTCACCTGCCTGTAGCCTTCTAGTAGTCTTGAATACAATAGGCTTGTTTGAGATGCGCCTCGCCTTGCCTGAAATGTAGGTGAGAGTAGGCGGCTGCAGTGAGGGGAGGAGTGAAATAAGCGCAGGCAAGACGGACAGTTC
>NW_015549666.1:136248-141399 GCF_001515605.1 Sinocyclocheilus anshuiensis | reverse complement strand
ATGCGTTATAATAAAACTCACTAAACAAAATATGAGATGTATAACTCACTCAGTATTAACTCAATTTAAATGGCAGTGATACTTCTAGTGATCTCATAGCTAATATAACTAATATAACTTAAGACACTTATCGCATAATACAAAAACGAATTCAGATCTCCACCACCTTTGTCAGACCTAATTTACTGGTTCAGTTCATCAGTTGCGAGGCTATTGCACACTAAACCCCTCAAATACGAATAAAAAAAACATTAACGAGCACTTAGTCGTAAGACTGGTAGCCTATTTTAACTCACTTCAAAATAAACCTCGAGACATAAGTCAGCATGGAAAACGACCGGCAATCTCACTCATTCAATTTAGTGGACAGAAGACCGGTTGCTGTAACCCAGCCGAGTAAATTATGCGACGTATACTTCTACAAATTCTATCAGCAAATTACAATAAAAAGGGGAACTCGTTTAATAGCAAAACACAAATAAGCTGTATTTGCCACTGAACAATAAGTTTAATTTTGCAAGTAGGCTACTTACAATTTACGTGTAGCACATGGACACTCAACCTTCCCTCGTCACGTCAAAACAGAGCGTATGTCACAACACAGCACAACTTAAAGTATTTGTAGGTGATTGACAGGCATCGATGGCCAATCAAACAGCAAGTTGGAAATCGTCACCGGTAACGGTTGCAAGATTTGTCACCTCTTTCAGCCAATGGAACAAGGATGATAACTGTTTTACCCTCCTATTTACTAAACAAAAATTAAACGAAGTCGTACCGATTGACAGAATTACCGACGAGTCCTAAATGTTAGATTTTCTGAAAGGGAAAGACAGTGGCAGTGAACTCTGAAAGTGACAGTTTATTACACAAACACAAGAGCGAGGAAGGAGGGTTTCGTGGTGGGCGTGGCCAAATCTTGGTTTGGTTGCATCGCAGCGCATACACAATGGCTGCTGGAAAGAGGGGAAAGCAAACAATTTTTAGGCCCGCCGCGTCCAGCAAAAAATATGAGAAAACAATTATTAAAAATCCGGGAAATAGTTGAATGTCAAGAAAAATACCATAGAGAGGATGTTAACGCTCTCGCGGTGAGTTTTATGCGTATTTAGAAAATTGTTACGACGTTCTTTAATTAAAATATCGGGTTTATTCAAATTATGAGAGGGGTGAGCTAGAGAAAAAAAAGTTTTGTGTTAATCAGTGCCCAGTTTGGAACTTGAGAGAAAAGCAACGAAAGACTGTGTTATAGCCTATCGACCATACTGTTATTTGTTTCTGTCAAGTCAGGTTGCGCTCGGACGAATGTCAATAAACAGAGAAACGCGTGAAGTTGTAAAAAGTTTTTGAAAAATTTGTTTTGATATTTTCTCTAAATATACAGTAATGACATGGCTACGGGGATAGTCGCATAAAATTGTATGCATATTTAAATATTAAGAAAATGCAGGCTGCATGCATGGTGCAAGATTTTGACACAAAAAAACGCGAAACGCACGCAAACACGGAGTTTGTTGTAGAAGCACCTTTCCATGTTTTTAATCACATTTAAACTCAAAATGTAATAAATAAGCTGCATAATTCTGTTTAACTTTGACACAATTTACAAAGTTAGCTGTTTGGGAGTCACAGTTGGTGACTATATTAGGGGTGTCAATGAGTTATACAAAGTTGCACTGTGGGTCATTATAGGAAGAGAAAGCTGCATGTCAATATCGAAAACAACCAAAATGGTGGGGATAATTCGGGGGACTAATTAGGAGATGCTGAGCAGAGCTCTTCAATGTTCATTCTACTCCGAGAGAAAGTCTCACTTAGGATCAGGATGAGTGATTGGTGAAGGGTCATTGGATCTTAAATCTTAAAGGACAGAATCCTTTAATGATGCTAGTAATAGCTTGACACCTAAGTCAATCATAATATCAAAGTTGTTGGTTGCTACGACACGGGGTGTGGTGCGTTTCTGTAGAATGTCAACTTATATTTCTTGTATAGCTTGCAATCAGATATGAATTTGTGTACATGTGATGGCGCAGCGTGTGATGGCGCAGCGTGTGGTAACGCAAGAGCATCAGCGACATTGTGCGCAAAATACATTGTAGAGCTGTTAAAATCGGTGGTACGTGTGTGTGTGTGTGTGTTTGAAATTAGAAATAGAAGGGTGTATGTAGCCTACACAGCATATGGCCAGATGCGGTGGAGGTTTCCCCATCTGGAATATGAAGCACCTCTGTTGCTCCTGGATGTTCTTTTCTTTTCTTTTCTTTTTTTTATAGCCTTTCAGCTGAAGGGGGTCATGGGGTTTACCGCGCAGTTGTTGTGAATGTAAATGTGTTCAAAGTTCGGAGTCCTTCAAAAACTCCAAAAAATGTTCAACCTTCCCATGTAATGTAGAACCCTATTAATAGTGTGAACTGCATTAATCAGTTTTACAGAAAAAAAGCTAAAGATTTAGCATTCTAGCAGGAACTGTCGTATTTGCATATTTAGACCTCATAATTTATGTCGGTAGTCAAAAAGCTTAAATAATTGTTGGACTGCATAATGAAATTGTAAAGTAGCTTAAGATTTGGTGCAGCGAGAATTGTGCAATACGATTTTGAAATATGAATAACTGTATAATTTAAACATGTTTTTTTTTTCTTCTGTGAAACTGATCCATGCATCCAAGCTTTTATGTAGTTGCCTTCCTGCAGCTCAAACAGAGCTACGCTAGCAACAAGGTCATTTGATTCCTAGAACCTTTAGATAAATGTGTGCCTTAAATGCAATATAAGTCGCTTTGGATAAGCGTTTCCCAAATGAATTGTATTATGTATTAAATTAAGTGTAAATGAATAAAGCTTACTTCATCAGAGTAGAATATTTTGTGTTGTGTAATTTTGACTGTATAGGCTTAAAACTGTAACAATTTAACCAAGTAATGAATTCTTAGATATAGATGGTGCTTTTATGCTCTCTTGCATTAAATAATTTGTAGTAGCTTCCGTAAGTGATGAAACTCTGCAAACATTAGTAATATGTCTTGCCAAGGAGACTTAAATTACAATATATTTTTTATTATTGTTTTTTTTCCTGTAAATATTTTGTTTAATCTTAAACAATATTTGTTTAATTTTCTTCTTCTTCTATTATTGTTATTATTATTATTATTATTTCTCAAAACTGAACTTACCGATCAGAAATGTTTTAATGTAAGAATATACTGGACATAGCATTTCAGTTTTGTGCTGGTACAATTCTAAAAGTTTATAGCTATATTTTGTGTTTTGCCATTAAATTAGTATAATTAACTAAAATTGCAATGCTATAGAAAAATCTTGATGACAAAAAAGTTGATGCAAATAACAAACCATTTTGTTCTAAAAAAATAATTGTAATATAGGCTACATATTTTAATAAATCAAGGTGTAGAGGCATAGAAAAATAAGTTAACTGGTTTCACTTGATCTATTTTATTTTTTAAAGAATGTATGTACAGTATGTATGTATGTATGTATGTATTTAATGTTTAGAGAGTTCCAGTATGGAACAGTTAGTATGGAAAAATGTGAGAGATTAATGTGAAAGAAAACATTAATTTTAAATTAATTGAAATAACAATTGTGTTTAATGACACACTTGGCACACTTCCTCTTTTTGTCTTTTCATTACAAATGCTCCACTGAAATTGTGCCACTGTGTTTACACAGTTTTTACTGTTGCCTCAGTATTTACACTTTACAATTAAATCAACCTACAAGTGGCTTCTATGTGACACTGCATACTATGATGGCATGAAGTAAATGAAAGTATTTTATTAAAGGAATGTAAGTATTTTATTACTTAGTAATGTTTTAGCTCATTTGGTCTGGAATGGATACAGATTTCTGTATCCTGTTGCCACTGTCTAGTCCAGTGTTCTCAAAGTGTGGTGAATACCATCAGTGGTACTTGGAGTGCCCCCAGGTTATATAACCGAGGAAATTTAAAATACAAATTTTAAATTTTGTAATTGAATTTGTAATCAATTACAGATTTGAAAACAGTCATTTATTATTTCATGTTTTTTTGTTTTTTTTGACACAGTATTAAAGTATTCAGTTCATTCATCTAGTTAATTTGTTTGCTGTCTTTTTTCTTAGGGCCCTGTGTCTGCTGTGTTGAAGAATTGGGCTGTCACACTCTCTCTGTGCTGGGACATATCACTCGTGTCCACCACATGGCTTGCTGTCACTAAGTTGCCATGGCAACGGTATCTCTAAACGACTGCCCCACCATGGCAGAACACTGTCGAGTGAGGAAGAGGAGAGTAGAAGGGAAACTGAGGAAGAACTTCTCCTGTCAGTTGTGTGAGAAGGCCTTCAACAGCTTGGAGAAGCTGAAGGTACACTCGTACTCCCACACAGGGGAAAGGCCGTATCACTGCACACACACTGACTGCACCAAGGCCTTCGTCTCCAAGTATAAACTCTTACGGTAGGTACTTACACTTTCACAAACGATTCAATGGCCATCATATGTCTCTGTTGGAAACCCACTGTTTCTGTTTCAGTCAAAATTTGCAAATAAGTGAGTGGTCTGAAATCATATGGTAATTGTGATTTTGAAAAATAGGGTGTTCTTAAACAAAAAAAAACGCTGGGTTGTTTTTTCAACCCAAATGCTGGGTTGAGACCGCTGGGTAAGGACGTTGGGTTGTTTTAACCCAATTTTGGGTTGAAAATTGGTCTTGATCCATAACCCAGCAGTGCTGGGTTGGGAACGCGGACCTGAAAGAGAGCACGCACGTCACGTTATCTTGGCGTATCTCGACGACACCAGTGCGAGAAGCCCCCATTTTCTCAGCGTCTTCAGATGGAAGCGAGTGCGAGTGAAAGACGGTTTATGGTAAGTAAAGATTAAAAATGTAAAGTCATCATTCATTGTTTGAGTCCGGTAGTATCTTGAGATTTCATGGAAGGCAGAAATATTCCTAAAAGAGTTTATATTGAAAAATACGCGGACGTGGATTTCGCCTCAGAAATAGTCTTAACGGCCTCTTTTACTGAGGTGCTTTTAATTAGTCAGTGAGTATCTTATGTCATATTTACATAAGATTTTACAATATTTGCATTTTTTTGAGGTGTTAAGAGAGGGTTATTAACATATTTACATGTTAATTCGTTATCT
>NW_015549666.1:135160-135826 GCF_001515605.1 Sinocyclocheilus anshuiensis | reverse complement strand
AGTATAAGTCATTATAATCCATAATTATGTCCCCACTGGATGCAACGAATGCCTAGTTTATAATGGGTTTTCATGTTTTTGAATCATCGCTGCGGCCGGACAGGGCATCACAGTATATGGTAAGGACCGTAACATTTTCCGTCACACGCTTGAGGTATTCGGCCAATCATAACGCACTTGTATGGGTTTGGAACAACACGGGGCAGAATAAATTATGACCATTTTCATTTTTTGGTGAACTAACCCTTTAAAGAGCTGCCCTCCACGTACATGAAAATGTGTGAGGTATGTGAATGTCGTGTCTGTTTTAATGTTTCAGTAAAGAAGTAGCTTTCTGAAAGCAATATATTTATTTAAACAATATTACATGCCCTCACACTAGTGCTGCCATTACAGAGACATTAAACAACCACACAAAGTGGTTGAAATTATAAAATTTACCTATCCTTACTAATGTGGATGAAAATGGATAGATTTTAATTAAATGTTTGTTTTTTTCCCAAATGTTTTTCTCTTTTTAGGCCACTGATGAAGGACAGGTGGTGACTGGGATGAATGCTGGTCAAAGAGGAGAATGTCCTTTCCCCCAAACTGATGCAACAGTGGTTTTAAAGGAGGAGGCTGCCCTGGATAATGTAAAAGATGTCACATGCCTTTGCTGTGCTG
>NW_015549666.1:132067-135052 GCF_001515605.1 Sinocyclocheilus anshuiensis | reverse complement strand
CTGTCATTCATACACATGCTCACATTCTTTCACACATATGTTTCTGATAAATGTTATAATATCAGTGTTAATGTTGTGGTTTATTTACTGTCATGCCAGAATAGTTTGTAAAGAACTTAACTATTAACTAATTGTACAACTTTTGTATAATAGTGTTTTTGTATAATATTTTTATACAATATATAAAATTTACCAAAAAAGTCAAATTTGGTCTTAAAAGTTATATTCAACAAATGTTCAAAGCTTCATTTATAAACTCTGTAGTTGTTAATGCCATACTTTTCTGAATTTCTTCTTACATGCATGTTACTTTTGACTGTTTTCTCTTGTTTTAAATAAATATTTACCTTTTGATAGTCATTCTGTGTGTGTAAAAGTGATTTTAAAATGAACAAGATTTGTAGGTTTAATGTCTAGCTCGATTTGGGTTCATTTTAGCCTAGCAGTGTAGTAATTTTAAACCATAAAAAAGCAACCCAGCATGATAGGTCAAACATAATAACCCAACTTGTTGGGTTAAAACAACCCAGCACTGGGTTCGTCCCTTTTTGACCCAGCGCTGGGTTGCCAAAATAACCCAAATTGGGTTGTTTTTAACCCAGCCGTTTTTAGAGTGTAGATCAATGGTCTTGGAACAACATTCTAGGGATGCGCTGATCCGATACTCAGACAGTATCGGTATCACTCTGATACTGCCATTTTCTACCGGATCGGGTATCAGTCAGACGAGACCGATCTAAATCCGATTTTGTGCATATACTATTCTGCATCTGTCATCCTCCATTCAGCATTCAAATTGCGTGTCGTGTTCAGTTACGAAAAGTCAATACGATGAAACTCCAAGATGATTCAGTGTTCCTATATTATACTTGATCTGTAGATAAAGATAAATGGTTTTGCATAAAATGACTTTATCTTGCTGGAATTTAGTGCTGTACTAAATCATGTTACTTTCTAACGGGTGTCTGTTAGCTCACAACAGTGGAATAGAGAGCACTATGAATTGTTCTTCATGCCCACAGTAACTGAAATTTAAAACTGTTAAAAGAAAAAGCTCAATAAACTTTTCTATGTGGAGTGCTGCACGATTTTTTTATTATTATAATTTTTTTTATAATGAAATTTAACACACAAAAGAGTGACGATCAGGTCAACACACAGAGGTATAGAAATTCTACATTGATTTCAAAAAAAAACTCTGCTGATATTGGATCAGTATGGGTATCAACCATCAGAATTTTTGGTATCGGATCGGATCGGTTCTGAAAAAAAAAAAATGGTATTGGTGCATCCCTAATTCCTACCCAGAGGCGTAGCAATAGGGCAGGCAATGCAGGCAATTGCCTGGGGCCCTGCATTTTGAGGGAGCCCCCGACAGCTGACCATTGGCACAATCGAAAATGTCATTATTAATATAACGGAGCAATACATCTGCATCCCCCCTAGGGGCCCCCTCTCGCGTTATGCTGGATGTGCTTGCTTTTTCCTCCTGATGCGTCGGCCGCCGTTTTCAAACTGGCACAGCACACACTTACTCATGCATTTGCTAATTTAAACATGAAGAGGATTTATCCGTCTGGCAGCCAGAAGTGGAAAAAAGCAAGAAGAGGAAGAAAAAAGGAAACATGACAGAGGTAAATGATGGAGATAAGACTGACTTAAGGATAATTATATGACAAACAAATGTTTTCGGTGTTAATTTCAGCTTATTTTCATTTAATTATTTGCAAGATGAATTACTGGTAATAGTCTAATAACTAATAGGGTTACTGGGAAACAGGTTAGCTAGGGTTGCACTTAGCAGCAGCATATTATGTAGAGTTAAGCAGGTATTAATATAAGCTGCCATAGAATAGGTGGTACCGGGAAAGACGCGCACATCACCACCATCACCGCTTGGCAAGTTTCGGTACCAGTGATGCAAACTTGTCATCTTTCGGTGAAATTTGCCGTTTTGAATTCAAAATGGGTCATTTGTGTGATTTGTGTAGATCCGCTGAGCTTTTAAAATTGTACCAACTCAATTCTGTACCCGCTCGAAGTCACCCACTTTCAAACGACCCTGTATGTTTTTGTGTGCGCGCTCTGGTTTCGAATTACAAAACCTTTACAATGTGTTTTTGCAGCGTTGAGTATTGTAGCCAATCACAGGCATCTCTGTTGAGAGCAGTGGCCAATCAGAGGCGTTTACTGTAGGTTAGTCATAATCCTCTCTGATCTAATTTTTGTTTTTGCAAAATTATGTAGTTCTACACGCTCACAGATCTTCCTATTATAACAAGACAAAAAGAAAGCATACACGATGTAAATAAGATATGCATTGTGTAGTTAGTTATTGATTATATCGGGAGTTTTCGCGTGAGTAAGCTCGGACAGTTGCGCCATAATGGAAGCGCCCTTTGCTCTTCTCTTACATACTACATTCGCAGTTTGAAGAAAAGTATAAGAGGACCGTCTAAGTATACTGTTTCAGGAATGACAAACGCAAGTGTAAAAAATCCACCAGATTGATACGCGATTGATGGTGATAACTGTAGCAATGGACGGAACAAACTATCTGACAAGCCAATGTCAGAACAACAGAGCTGTGCTTCATGTGATGCAGAGTAAATTCAGAGTAACAAAACTACAGCAGCAACTGTAGTCTGTGTTGCCTTTAGCAGCTTCTACAGGTAAAGATAACTTAAAACTCTCCTTTGATCTGTCCTTTTTAGGCAATGTTTGAAAAATGACATTTTTAAATTAAATTTTTAAAAAAATGAAAAAATATTTAATGCATTATTTAATTATTATACCATTAATAATTAATTTAATTTCTAGTTAACTAGTTAAGTATTTAAATAATTTACCATACTATTTATTTATTTATTTTCATATGACATGAGACTTTGTGACTTTCTGCACCTTCATAGTAATTTTTATAATAAATCCAAAAGCAAGATGTGAAAAAAAAACTAGGGAGTTGAAATGGCAACTGAGCTAATG
>NW_015549666.1:124952-131433 GCF_001515605.1 Sinocyclocheilus anshuiensis | reverse complement strand
CTTTTTTTTTTTTTCTTTTTTTTTTTTAAATGAAAGAGTTTATTGAACCTTAAATAAGAAAATCTTTAGACAAAATATAAAACAAGTTTGCATTTGTTTTTTGTTCAGTATCATGTTTTGATGCATCAGGCTTTTATGGCTAATATAGTGTGATATAGTGCAGGGATGCAAACTTGTCACCTTTCGG
This sequence comes from Sinocyclocheilus anshuiensis, assembly GCF_001515605.1. Taxonomy (NCBI): domain Eukaryota; kingdom Metazoa; phylum Chordata; class Actinopteri; order Cypriniformes; family Cyprinidae; genus Sinocyclocheilus; species Sinocyclocheilus anshuiensis. The sequence continues at coordinate 131,246 of NW_015549666.1, read as the reverse complement.
CGAAATTCACCATTTTGAATTCAAAATGGGTCATTTGTGTGATTTGTGTAGATCCGCTGAGCTTTTAAAATTGTACCAACTCAATTCTGTACCCGCTCGAAGTCACCCACTTTCAAACGACCCTGTATGTTTTTGTGTGCGCGCTCTGGTTTCGAATTACAAAACCAATTTACAAAATTTACAAAATGTTTTGCAGCGTTGAGTATTGTAGCCAATCACAGGCATCTCTGTTGAGAGCTCAGAGGCGTCGCGTGAGTAAGCTCGGACAGTTGCGCCATAATGGAAGCGCCCTTTGCTCTTCTCTTACATACTACATTCGCAGTTTGAAGAAAAGTATAAGAGGACCGTCTAAGTATACTGTTTCAGGAATGACAAACGCAAGTGTAAAAAATCCACCAGATTGATACGCGATTGATGGTGATAACTGTAGCAATGGACGGAACAAACTATCTGACAAGCCAATGTCAGAACAACAGAGCTGTGCTTCATGTGATGCAGAGTAAATTCAGAGTAACAAAACTACAGCAGCAACTGTAGTCTGTGTTGCCTTTAGCAGCTTCTACAGGTAAAGATAACTTAAAACTCTCCTTTGATCTGTCCTTTTTAGGCAATGTTTGAAAAATGACATTTTTAAATTAAATTTTTAAAAAAATGAAAAAATATTTAATGCATTATTTAATTATTATACCATTAATAATTAATTTAATTTCTAGTTAACTAGTTAAGTATTTAAATAATTTACCATACTATTTATTTATTTATTTTCATATGACATGAGACTTTGTGACTTTCTGCACCTTCATAGTAATTTTTATAATAAATCCAAAAGCAAGATGTGAAAAAAAAACTAGGGAGTTGAAATGGCAACTGAGCTAATGGGTGATCCTCTGCTGCCATCTACTGGATATAATGCTTTCCGTGGAGCAGCAGCAAGAAAATGAGCTCCTGATTGTTTTATCTTTAATGTTGTTTTAAGACAAGACAAACATTCAGTTTTGATGAATTGAAGACTAGAAAGACTTCCTACAAACAATATTACTTGAAAGAAGATTTTAAACTAACCAAGAAAAACAGGAAGAGGACAGCTAGCTGAGAGTGGCCCAAAAGGTCATACAACTGCCTCAAAAGAAAAGAGAAAAATGAGAAGAAAGAAAATAAACAGATATACTACATAAGGTCTGCAGACAACTACCTTCATTTTGGGGAAAGATTTGCACAAAAAAAAATGTTTTTTTTGGACAAATTAATCTACAATATATCAGGGCTAACTATAGTGGATATCTGCATATTCAAAAAACAGCAACAAACTGCCAACTGTCAGAATATTTGAACAATGACAGAATCAATCCCCATAATCAGAATCAGAATCAGAAAGAGCTTTATTGCCAAGTATGCGTGAAACACAGAGCAGCAGAGTGTGAAAAATCCTTATTTGTCCGGGAGAGCAGAAGGAGTTCGTCCGTTTTGTTGGGTAGAGAGCGGAGATTTGCCAGATGGATGCTAGGCAACGGCGTTCTGAATCCGCGCTTCCTGAGCTTCACGAGTGCGCCGGCTCGCTTCCCCCGTCTGCGCGTCCTGAAGCGCTTGATCAGCGCAGCAGCTCCGCCGACTACAACATTCAGCAAAACGTCCGAATAAACTAAATCCGGTAGAAGATTGTGTGGTGTGTTCTGCGGAATGTTCAGCAGCTCATCCCTGGTAAAACTTACCTATACAAAGCTACAAATGAGATCTTAAAGAAAAAACATAAAGAAAAGCTCCTCAAGGACAGGCCAGAAACACTGTACTCAGATTTATATAAGAACGGAGAGGTCAGCAAAATCATATTTTATACAGAAGACCCAGAAGCCTGGCACTCAGCGATTAGACAGCATTACCCCACAGTAATCAGAAAGGGCATCAGTAACGGATGGAAACTGCAGGTCAAAGAAGAGGACGATTCAGAATCAGATGTCATGATAACAGCGAACCTATACAAAAATGGGACTGTAATGATTCAGGGCAATTTGAAAAAAATTGAAAAGGACTTCCTCCAAATTGAAGGAAAAGCTCAGTTTAACAAGACCAGCCCTCATCCACTAAAATGGGCAGAAGACACCTCCATCTCCACCCATCAAGCTACAAATGAGCAATCCAGGGATGACAGTGAGGAGATCTCCCTTTTGCACAGCATCATCAGCGACATGAAAGACGTTCAGAGAGATGGAGCTGGAACTGGTGCAGCTGAGAAAAGAAGTGCATGGAGCAGTGCAGCAGACTGATCCAACAGAGAAAGATGAGGATTACAGGAAAGAAATAGCAATGCTAAAGGAACAAATTCAGGAACTGAATTTGAGAGGATTTTTTACAGAAAGAGGAGTACAACAAACAACTGTCTGTAATGAGAGAAGACATGAGAGAGCTAAGAGAAGACAGAAGGAAAACAAGTGAAAATGGAAAACAACTGCCAGCTCTGAACGAGCAACTGACACAGACAGGAGAAGAACGGCAACGTTTAGAGCAGACTCCTCCTCCAACAACTACAGCCATCAACCCCGGCAGCCCTCCTCCACCTGACTCCTACAGTCCAACACAGCCCCAGATCGTACTCCTGATGGACTCGAATGGCAAATTTGTTGATGAAAAGAAACTGTTCCCGAAAAGAAACATCAAAAAAATATGGTGCCCAAACACACAGAAGGCCCTGGAGCTCATGTGTGAAGAGCAGCTGGGTTCCCCCAGCCATATTATCATCCACACCGGCACCAACGAGCTGAGAGCTCAACAAGAGAGAGTAGCTACAGCTCTCGTTAATGTAGCAGAGAAAGCATCCTTCAACTTCCCCAACTCCAGAATCATCCTCTCCACCCTGCTGTTGTGCTCTGATTTCCACCCAGACACCATCAGGCATATAAACGCAAGAGTCAGAGGCGTCATGCCCATTCAAAGTGAGGGGGCACTTGCCCCCTCAGATTTCTGAGCCAAGTGAATTTTGAATGCAGCTTCCAAAAGACAAAAAATAGCCGAATAATATTTTTTATATTTGATACAATCGCACCGGTGTGATTAGATTGTTCAGTTCAGCACATCACCAGCTGCTAAATTCAAATCTGCGTTCGCTAGCTGGCGCTAAGCCAGAGACAGACACGTTTTTACAGCGCTCCATTATAACCAATCACACACGATTCTGTTGAACTTATGAATGCAATGGCCAATCAGAAACGTTCAGATGAGTCATCGCTGAAACGCTGTGTTTTGTTCAGTCGCTCACTGACTGAATTCTCTGGCGAATTCTCTCATCAGAAACAACAAAGTGCAGATGTGCATACAAGATATTCATTTCACAGTGTAAACAGCTTCAGTGATTTTAATGGGAGTTTTTGAGAGTGCCTGAACTCTGGCTAGACTGAATGAAAATGTTCTTTGATAATGTAAATGTTATTTGCTCTCTGTAAAATGAAAGTGGTATAATTAGTAACTTACAATATTGTTATTAAATTCACATTAAATACAAAGTCAGTCGTATTAAAAATATTTTATGGCATGACACCCATATCTGGTACTTAAGTATAAAGACGGGTTTTATGTGTAGTTGATAGATTACAGTATTAGTCTACTTTGCCCATCACCCATTATAGATCAAATAACAATCTATAAAGGTGCAAAACGCATTTACTTATACTATATTTGAGAATCGAGATATTTCCTGATATAGTTACCATGTTTGGAAATATTTCGAATAAAAAGGGAAAAAAAAAAACATAAGCCTATATCAGTTATACAGTGCTATCATGGCTGCTGTGTGAAATGTGAAATGAGTGCATGACGCCCCTGGCAAGAGTGTCTAGAGACTGTGCCCTAAAGCCCTTTACCTGGCTCAACACCCCACCCTGAATCTCAACAGCCTTTACGACCATGTCCATCTCCACAGAAGGGCAGTTCCCATCTTTGCCAAGACCCTAAAGGACATGGCACTGAGCCGCAGCTCCAGCGCACCGCAGCGACCTCATGGACACCCCATAGAGCCACTACAGAGACACCCTTCAAATCAGCACCCCCTCCACCGGAGGAACCCCACGGCAGGCTCTATGTGTCACCACCCTGGAACACACCGCATCACGAGGCCTGCAGCTCCTTCACCCCATCATTCACATGAACATCAGCAGGAGCAGCACCCAGGCAGCCAGAGCTACGCCGAAGCAGCCAGCAGATCACTGATAAACCCCAGCACCAACACAGACAACAGCCAGCCGACGCCATCTCAATCCAGAGACCTAAATGGGTTAGTGACTTTAAAAAAAAAAAAGGATGAGAAATGTGAGTGTACATATGCATCTATACACGTGTATTTAAATGTAGCCCACATGTATGTGTGTGTTATTTATATATTTATTTTTAAAAGAATCTCTTAGACATCTCATTCTTTAATGTATTTTTGAAAAAAAAGAAAAAAAGAAATATATATATGACATTTATTATTTATTTTAAAAGATATTCTTAGATATGTATCCTAATATTTAAAATATTCTACTTGATCTGTCGATTCAGCATACTGATGTTTGTCTTGTTTTTTAAATAACAAAGGTGATTAATGGGCTCATATTCCTTAAAAATCTCATGTTGGAATATTCAAGGACTTAGGTCCTCCATTTTTGGTGTTAAGAGCCAACATTCAGATTTCAAAAGAGAAATTCAGAATTCTGATATTATAATACAAGAAACATGGAATGTAAGAGATTTGTCCACTGACTGCCCAATTGGGTTTAGATAAATCATTTTACCATCAACCAAACTAAGAGGGGTGACACAGGGCAGAGACTCAGGGGGAATGCTGATATAGTACAGAACAGAACTCATAGACTCAATCAAATCTATAAAAATCGGAAAATCGGACATTTGGCTAAAAATCCAAAAAGATATTGTGTCCACAGACTGTCACATATTCTTGTGTGCCACATACTTACCCCCGACTGAATCTCCCTATTACAATGGAGAAACCTTTTCTATCCTGCAAGACGAGATCTGCCATTTCCAGAAAAAAGGAAATGTTTTAATATGCGGCGACTTAAATGCCAGAACTGGAAATGAACCCGACTTTGTCAACACACAAGGAGACAAATATGTTACAAACACCTGCCACTCTGCCCTTATATCACCTCAGAAAAAGTATGACAACTTCACAAACAAAAGTGGGAAAAGCCTACTACAGCTCTGTCAATCACTGGGCCTGTACATAGTGACTGGTCGCATACGAGGAGACTCTTTTGGTTGTTATACCTTTAATTATTTTCTTGGTAACAGTAAGTAGATTATTTTATCACAGACATTGATCAAGTGCATCTCATAGCATTCACAGTCAGTCCTCAAACACCTCTGTAAGACCACTGTAAAATTATACTATATCTAAAACGAACTCAAAACAATGAAATATGCAGACAGCCTTCTCATTTACTAAGGCTACATCAATCCTACAAATGGACGAAAAACAGCAAAGAAAACTATCAAAATGCAATAGAAAGTCAAACTATCAAATTACTATTGGACAAATTTATAATTAACACATATTCACAAAATAAAGTAGGCATAAATCTGGCACTAAAGGACATTACAGATATATTCCACCAATCAGCATCCATGTGCAATTTGAAAAAATCATCAAAAAGAAAACCAAAAAACACCAATGAAAAGTGGTTTGACGATGAGTGTAAAAGAATTAGAACGACAGTACGAAATCTTTCAAATAAAAAACACAGAGATCCTGACAACCAATAACTCCGTCTTCAATATCACGAAGCTCATAAAGTGTACAAACAAACTCTAAAAGCAAAAAAGGAAGAGTATACAGATCAATTATTTCAAACAATAGAGGAATCAATAAATACCAATAACTTTTGGAACAATTGGAACACTCTTTATAGACCACAAAAGGAAGAATTGGCTATTCAAAATGAGAACATATGGACGACAAACTTTGAAAATCTGTACAAAACAACTGAAACAAATCCTGCTCGAAATGAAATAATAACCAAATTAGAAATCTTGAAAGAAAAAATTAAAGACAATCAGAATCCCCTGGATTTCCCAATCACAGTAAATGAGTTAAAAGACAGACTACATGCACTAAAACCCAACAAGGCATGTGGCATTGACGGAATATTAAACAAAATGATCAAATACACAAATGACAAATTCAAAACTGCAATAACCAAGTTGGGTGTAGGACAAAGGCGTCATGCCCATCCAGATTTCTGAGCCAAGTGGATTTTAAATGCAGCTTCCAAAAGACAAAAAATAGCCGAATAATATTTTTTATAT
>NW_015549666.1:120228-124061 GCF_001515605.1 Sinocyclocheilus anshuiensis | reverse complement strand
GTCACATATTCTTGTGTGCCACATACTTACCCCCGGCTGAATCTCCCTATTACAATGAAGAAACCTTTTCTATCCTGCACGACGAGATCTGCCATTTCCAGACAAAAGGAAATGTTTTAATATGTGGCGACTTAAATGCCAGAACTGGAAATGAAGCCGACTTTGTCAACACACAAGGAGACAAATATATTACAAACACCTGCCACTCTCTGCCCTCATATCACCGCAGAAAAAATTATGACCGCTTCACAAACAAAAGTGGGAAAAGCCTACTACAGCTCTGTCAATCACTGGGCCTGTACATAGTGAACGGTCGCATGCGAGGAGACTCTTTTGGTTGTTATACCTTTAATTCTTTTCTTGGTAACAGTACTGTAGATTATTTCATCACAGACATTGATCAAGTGCATCTCAGAGCATTCACAGTCAGTCCTCAAACACCTCTGTCAGACCACTGTAAGATTACGCTCCATCTAAAACCAACTCAAAACTATGAAATATGCAGACAGCCCTCTCAGTTATTAAAGCTGCATCAATCCTACAAATGGACAAAAAACAGCAAAGAAAATTATCAAAGTGCAATAGAAAGTCAAACTATCAAATTACTATTGGACAAATTTATAATTAACATATATCCACAAAATAAAGTAGGCATAAATCTGGCACTAAAGGACATTACAGATATATTTCACCAATCAGCATCCATGTGCAATTTGAAAAAATCATCAAAAAGAAAACCAAAAAACACCAATGAAAAGTGGTTTGACGATGAGTGTAAAAGAATTAGAACGACAGTACGAAATAAAAAAAATAAAAAACACAGAGATCCTGACAACCAATAACTCCGTCTTCAATATCACGAAGCTCATAAACAAACTCCTCCGTCTTCAATATCATGAAGCTCTTAAAGTGTACAAACAAACTCTAAAAGCAAAAAAGGAAGAGCATACAGAACAATTATTTCAAACAATGGAGGAATCAATAAATACCAATAACTTTTGGAACAATTGGAACACTCTCTATAGACCACAAAAGGAAGAATTGGCCATTCAAAATGAGAACATATGGAGGACACACTTTGAAAATAAACAACTAACAACTGAAACAAATCCTGCTCGAAATGAAATAATAACCAAATTAGAAATCTTGAAAGAAAAGACAATCTTCAGCACAAAAACGAAATTAACACGGTTGGGACAACACGTGAGTGAAAAATAATGACAGAAATCAAATTTGAGGGTGAACTATCCCTTTAACTACAGGCAGCATGTAGCCTACTGTCCCTTTAAGACCTGCACGCAAAGGCGTCATGCCCGTTCAAAGTGACAAAGAGATTTTTGAGCCAAGTGGATTTTAAATGCAGCTTCCAAAAGACAAAAAATAGCCGAATAATATTTTTTATATTTGATACTATCACACCGGTGTGATTAGATCGTTCAGTGTGGCACAGCATCAGCTGCTAAATTCAAATCTGCGTACGCGCTTTGGCTGGCGCTGAGCCAGAGACAGAAGCGTTTGTACAGCACTGCATTATAACCAATCACACATGATTCTGTTGAGCTTATGAATGCAATGACCAATCAGAGACGTTCAGATGAGTCATCACTGAAACGGGGTGTTTTGTTCACTGGTGCATTTACTTACACATGTTTGAGAATCGAGATATTTCCTGATCACGTTTGGAAATATTTCGAATAAAAAGGAAAACAATGTAATAAAACAAGCCTATATCGCTTATACAGTGCTATTGTGACTGCTGTCACATGACAAGCATGATAAGACCCCCACTCATGCCCCCTCAAAAATCATGAGTGCATGACGCACCTGGTGTAGGATATTTTCCAGACACCTGGACTCAAGGCCTAATTACACCCATCTTTAAACAAGGAGACAAGTTTGAGCCAAGCAATTACAGAGGCATATGTGTCAATAGCAACCTGGGGAAAATATTCTGTTCGATTATTAACACAAGATTACAAAACTTTCTCAAAACCCACAAAATCTTGGAAAAAAGTCAAATTGGATTCCTGCCCAAACACAGAACATCTGACCACATTTATACCCTCCACACTATCATTGATAAACATGTACACCAAAACAAAACCAAAATCTTTGCTTGCTTTATCGACTTTGAAAAAGCTTTTGATTCAATCTGGCATGAAGGACTCTTTCTAAAACTACTGGAAAATGGGATTGGAGGGAAAACTTTTGATTTAATCAGCACCATGTATAAAAACCATACATGTGCTGTAAAAATAGGGAATAATCTAACAGAATTTTTTCTCTCAACGAGGAGTTAGACAAAGTTGCCCATTGAGCCCCATTCTGTTTAACATTTATATAAATTAATTAGCCAAAGAATTAAACAACTCGACTGCCCCCGGCCCAACCCTAACTGAATCAGAAATCAAATGTCTCCTCTATGCAGATGATTTAGTCATTCTGTCAAAAACAAAAGAGGGACTACAACAGCTCCTCGACATCATAGAGACATTCAGTCAAACATGGGCTCTTAAATAATAAAAAAAATAATGATTTTTCAAAAGAGACCCAGGTGTAAGGAAAATACATACACTTTCAGAGTGGGAAACCAGAGGCCGGATTCACGAAAATCTTCTTAAGAAACAAGTTAAGAAATTTCTTAAGATAAATTCCACGAAGTTCGTAAGAATGTTCTTAAGTGCAATTCTTGAAAAATTCTTAATAAGTTCTCAAATATATTCTTAAGAACATCTTTATTTTTTCTTAAGAAGAAAATTACAGTCTTTATCGGAGTGAATACATGACGCACTGATAAACTTTTTTGCGCTTCCTGCAGATTACCCTAGTAATCATAATAAACACGCACACTATTTTCGTCATGACCTTGACTGGCGCTCAGCTTCACATTTTTAATGCGGCGTGTTTTTGAACAGTTACTTTTAAAATATCCTGTCTCAAGCTGCAGCGATCTGTTTCATTCATTTATGCTCTCATCCGAGTGAACGCTTCCGGTATGTGTGTCCGCGCAGCTAAAGCAAGCGCGTCCTGTGTATCGGCGTGTTCATATGCGCTGAATACTGCCAAAGATTATGTCGTCTTTAAAAGCTTCCAATTAAAACTCCCTACCTGACTCGTTTTTGTAGAGATGTCCTCTGTGTCTCTCCGCATCACCGTAGCGCCATTTTGGAGGATATCCGCTGGACGCATGCAGCGTAGGCTATTCTGTGTCAGCCGCGACACAAGGATACGTTTTCTACGTGTATTTACGCTTTGATTTGAACAAAAACAGCGCAAAAACATTCTCCAAAATGGCACTACGGAGAGACACAGAGGAGACAAATTGTTGAATAAAGTCGTTATTTTTGTTTTCTTCGCGTACAAAAATGATTCTCGTCGCTTCATAACGTTACGGTTGAACCACTGATGGCAGATGGACTATTCTGACGATGTCTTTCATACTTTTCTGGACCTTGACAGTGTAATTTACTTGGCAGTGAATGGGACAGTCACAAGCCTCCCAGTTTTCATCCAAAATATCTTAAATTGTGTTCCAAAGATGAACGAAGCTTGTGCGGGTTTGGAACGACATGGGGGTAAGTGATTAATGACAAAATTTTCATTTAGAGAGAGAGAGAGAGAGAGAGAGAGAGAGAGAGAGAGAGAGAGAGAGAGAGAGAGAGAGAGAGAGCGAGCGCGAGCGCGAGAGAGAGGGGGTCACATCACAAACACATACCAGCTTCATCAATGTGTCTGTCACGCGACTCTGTTCTCCTTTCGGGCTCTGTCTTTATATTTATTTTGAAAGATGAAGCTCGCGATTATGGTAAGGGGCGTTACATTTCCAACGAGTG
>NW_015549666.1:117803-119975 GCF_001515605.1 Sinocyclocheilus anshuiensis | reverse complement strand
ATATTCTGTTACACCAAATACACAAAATAATGATCTTTAAAAAAGCATCATATGACCCCTTTAAGAAAAAAGATAAGAATATTCTTAAGAATAATTTTTGGGAATACAAAATATTCTTAACTTTTTTCTAAAGTTAAAAAATAAGAAGAAAATGGCAGTTAAGAAGAAATTTCTTCAAACAACTCGTGCAGAGCTGAATTAGGACAATACCCATTATTAATTAATATTCAAAAGAGAGCTCTGAAATTCCACCAGCACCTGAAATGCAGTGATCCGAGCTCTTACCAGGCTGAAGCCCTGCAGTGGCAGGAGCAGAATCTGCAGAAGAGTGCCCTTTTACTGCTGTTACTCAAACTACACTCAAACCAGCACAGCACAATCCGGCCCAACCAAATCACACAGTTAAAAAAACAAAATTACATTGCTTATTGGAAAGATGCCACTAAATTACAAAAGAAGATGGAGCTGTATTTACACCTGAAAAGAGACTACAAACCAGCAGAATACCTGAGCTGTGCAAAAGATCACAAATTAAGAAAGACACTTACAAAATACAGACTGAGTGATCACTGTCTGGCTAGAGGACAGACAGAGATGGCAGCCACGAGAACAGAGATGTTCACTGTGCTCGCAGAAAGAGCTGGAAACAGAGGAACATTTCTTACTGCACTGTGATTACTATCACAACATTAGAGCTGCAAATTTCCTCAAATTCCAACAAATTAAACCAAATTTTATGGCATTACCAAATGCAGAAAAATTAAGTCACATTTTAGGGGAAAATTCTAAAATGATCACAACAGCAGCCAGATATGTATCAGCCTGTCACAAACTAAGACTGTCAGCCAGTGGACAAAACTGAAGCAAGAGCATTTCTTACATGTTGTACTGTTGTGCAAAGTTTTTTTTTTTTTTTTATCAATGTCTTAAATATTTTTCTTGTTTGTGGAAAAAAGAAAGAAAGAAAATATACATGTACTTATTTACTTAATTATTTTACAGATCTATTCTTGTTTTGTTTATGTATTATATGATCGTGTATTCCTTATTCATGTAATGGACAATGTTTTGGCAATACTGTGCAAGCCATGCCAATAAAGCTCATTTGAATTGAATTGAATAATGGTAATTTCATATCATTTTCATCTTAAGTCATCGTTTTCCACCAGGAGACAATTTTTTTCCCTGTCTTCTTCATGAATGAAAGTGAATATTTAAAGTGATTTTTATTTTTTTGGCACAGTTAAAAAAATAATAAAGGCTTTAAATTATTATAAGTGTTTAAAAAATGTAGGGTTTTATTTTGAGAGGGGTGCTCATCTTTGTCACCCATGATTAGTTTGCATCCCTGGGTACTGTGTCTTGCTGCCAGTGTGGAGCCCACGAATCAATATAAATACATATTACATTTACTTAGTTACAATATTTATTTAGCTCTTCTACATTAAATTAGTTAACATAATTAGTTGTCAACTAATAAAACTAGTAAAGCTGATAAAAAAATACCTCAGATCAACAATGAACTAAGAGAGGCTTTGAGTTGTATCTTCTGCCATAAAGATGAAGATTTAAATTTTGTTAAAGGATAAGCACTTTGTTTTAAAAAAAATAAACAATTTATGTTCTATTATATGTGTTTTAACTACTTGTTGTATGTTGTATAAATATATATCTAGGTAATGAAGATATATTAACAAAATAATCTTTTAGAAGGGCCCCATCTATTAATTTTGCCAGGGGCCCCCACTTCATCTTGGTTCGCCTCATCTTAAAGGGGTCATATGATGCGATTTCAAGTTTTCCTTTCTCTTTGGAGTGTTACAAGCTCTTGGTGCATAAAGAAGATCTGTAAAGTTGCAAAGACTAAAGTCTCAAATCCAAAGAGATATTCTTTATAAAAGTTAAGAGTCAGCCACGCCTACCTAAAACGGCTCGTTCTAACACGCCCCCACATATCTATGTCACTATGTGGAAATATTAGCATAATGCCGCCCAAATGTGCACGCAAAGAAAGAAGGCGTGGTTTCAGGAACAGCAGTAGTGTTGATGCAGCCATGTCAGGGAGACACTGTGTGTTTCAGTGCTAAAGCAAAAGCACTTTATTTGGCCTTCCGGAAGTAGATGCAATTAGGAATCATTGGTTAAGATTTATTTACAACAGAACAGCACAAC
>NW_015549666.1:111014-113106 GCF_001515605.1 Sinocyclocheilus anshuiensis | reverse complement strand
CTAAAAACCCAAGATTTCTCCAAATGGGAAAAAGAAGAAATTGAAATTATGCATACCCAAATTTGTAAAAGCATCTTAAAAGTTAACAGAGCAACCCCAAACAACTCGTGCAGAGCTGAATTAGGACAATACCCATTATTAATTAGTATTCAAAAGAGAGCTGTGAAATTCCAGCAGCACCTGAGATGCAGTGATGCGAGCTCTTACCAGACTGAAGCCCTGTAGTGGCAGGAGCAGAACCTGCAGAAGAGTGCCCTTTTACAGCTGGTGCTCAAACTACACCCAAACCAGCAAAGCACAATCCGGCCCAACCACATCACACAGTTACAAAAACAAAATTACATTGCTTATTGGAAAGATGCCACTAAATTACAAAAGAAGATGGAGCTGTATTTACACCTGAAAAGAGACTACAAACCAGCAGAATACCTGAGCTGTGTAAAAGATCACAAATTAAGAAAGACACTGACAAAATACAGACTGAGTGATCACTGTCTGGCTATAGAGAGAGGACGACACAGACAGAGATGGCAGCCGCGAGAACAGAGACTGTGTTCACTGTGCTCACAGAAAGAGCTGGAAACAGAGGAACATTTCTTACTGCACTGTGATTACTATCACAACATTAGAGCTGCAAATTTCCTACAAATTAAACCAATTAAACCAAATTTTATGGCATTACCAAATGCAGAAAAATTAAGTCACATTTTAGGGGAAATGATCACAAATGCAGAAAAATTAAGTCACATTTTAGGGGAAAATTCTAAAATGATCACAACAGCAGCCAGATATGTATCAGCCTGTCACAAACTAAGACTGTCAGCCAGTGGACAAAACTGAAGCAAGAGCATTTCTTACATGTTGTACTGTTGTGCAAAGTTTTTTTTTTTTTTTTTATCAATGTCTTAAATATTTTTCTTGTTTGTGGAAAAAAGAAAGAAAGAAAATATACATGTTACTTAATACTTAATTATTTTACAGATCTATTCTTGTTTTGTTTATGTATTATATGATCGTGTATTCCTGTAATGGACTTGAATAATGGTAATTTCATATCATTTTCATCTTAAGTCATCGTTTTCCACCAGGAGACAATTTTTTTCCCTGTCTTCTTCATGAATGAAAGTGAATATTTAAAGTGATTTTTATTTTTTTGGCACAGTTAAAAAAATAATAAAGGCTTTAAATTATTATAAGTGTTTAAAAAATGTAGGGTTTTATTTTGAGGGCGGGTGCTCGTCTTTGTCACCCATGATTAGTTTGCATCCCTGGGTACTGTGTCTTGCTGCCAGTGGGGAGCCCACGAATCAATATAAATACATATTACATTTACTTAGTTACAATATTTATTTAGCTCTTCTACATTAAATTAGTTAACATAATTAGTTGTCAACTAATAAAACTAGTAAAGCTGATAAAAAAATACCTCAGATCAACAATGAACTAAGAGAGGCTTTGAGTTGTATCTTCTGCCATAAAGATGAAGATTTAAATTTTGTTAAAGGATAAGCACTTTGTTTTAAAAAAAATAAACAATTTATGTTCTATTATATGTGTTTTAACTACTTGTTGTATGTTGTATAAATATATATCTAGGTAACGAAGATATATTAACAAAATAATCTTTTAGAAGGGCCCCATCTATTAATTTTGCCAGGGGCCCCCACTTCATCTTGGTTCGCCTCATCTTAAAGGGGTCATATGATGCGATTTCAAGTTTTCCTTTCTCTTTGGAGTGTTACAAGCTCTTGGTGCATAAAGAAGATCTGTAAAGTTGCAAAGACTAAAGTCTCAAATCCAAAGAGATATTCTTTATAAAAGTTAAGAGTCAGCCACGCCTACCTAAAACGGCTCGTTCTAACACGCCCCCACATATCTATGTCACTATGTGGAAATATTAGCATAATGCCGCCCAAATGTGCACGCAAAGAAAGAAGGCGTGGTTTCAGGAACAGCAGTAGTGTTGATGCAGCCATGTCAGGGAGACACTGTGTGTTTCAGTGCTAAAGCAAAAGCACTTTATTTGGCCTTCCGGAAGTAGATGCAATTAGGAATCATTGGTTAAGATTTATTTACAACAGAACAGCACAAC
>NW_015549666.1:98907-99544 GCF_001515605.1 Sinocyclocheilus anshuiensis | reverse complement strand
GTACTGTGTCTTGCTGCCAGTGGGGAGCCCACGAATCAATATAAATACATATTACATTTACTTAGTTACAATATTTATTTAGCTCTTCTACATTAAATTAGTTAACATAATTAGTTGTCAACTAATAAAACTAGTAAAGCTGATAAAAACATACCTCAGGTCAACAATGAACCAAGAGAGGCTGTCAGCAGCTGGCACTAATTTCAATTTAACGGAACATACGAAGGTCTTTGGATATGGAGGTCATAGTGACAGCATTTGCTGTAGCTAAGGCTCGCACCATTTTTAAGGTGACAATCCGTTACTGTAAATATGAAGATTGTACTGTATCTTCAAGATTGTATTGTACAGTATTGTATCTTCTGCCATAAAGATTAAGATTGATATTTTGTTAAAGAATAGGCACTTTGTTTAAAAAAAATGTATGTTCTATTATGTGTTTTAATTACTTTTTGTATGTTGTATAAATATATATCTAGGTAATGAAGATATATTAACAAAATAATCTTTTAGAAGGGCCCCATCTATTAATTTTGCCAGGGGCCCCCACTTCATCTTGGTTCGCCTCATCTTAAAGGGGTCATATGATGCGATTTCAAGTTTTCCTTTCTCTTTGGAGTGTTACAAGCTCTTGGTG
>NW_015549666.1:95271-98862 GCF_001515605.1 Sinocyclocheilus anshuiensis | reverse complement strand
AAGCATGTCAACATATTCTGTTACACCAAATACACAAAATAATGATCTTTAAAATAGCATCATATGACTCCTTTAATCTTAACCATTTTAAGGATAGATCACTTAAAATTAAAAATTCTCTCATTTACTCACCCTCTTGTTGTTTCAAACCTGTATTTCCTTCTTCTGCAGAACACAAAATAAGATCATTCTGAAACTAAATCGGGTCGAAACAACATCATCAAACTTGTGTGTAAACTATCCCTTTAACTACCACAAAATTCAGAGGGAAATTATATTATTAAATTGTTGGAGCCCTAATCCTAATTTACACCTAATATCTGAAGGTAATAATTGATTGAAAGGAATATTAAAGCCCCAAACTGCAATCCCATCCCAAGCTAAAACCTAAAATCTGATTGATTGATTGATTGATTGATTGCTAGATGAGAATGTTGGTCCTGTAACTTAGTGAAATCTTATTAAGCAAGACCAGATATACTCAATTTAGTTTTATGACATTTGGACATTAACAGTTTCTTATATGGTCAATGCACGCTAATGCATATTTGTGTCCATAGGCACATGGCCACACACTCGCCAGAAAAGACACACAAGTGCAGCTACTGCGAGAAGATGTTCCACCGTAAAGATCACCTGAAGAACCACCTCCACACACACAACCCCAACAAGGAGGCTTTCAGCTGCACAGAATGCGGCAAGAGCTACAACACCAAACTAGGCTTTCGAAGGCACCAAGCCCTTCACGCCGCACACCGTGGAGACCTCACCTGCCAGGTGTGTCTGCAGTCATATCCAAGCACTCCCCTACTGCTGGAGCACCTCCGTGGGCATGCAGGGAAAAGTGCTACCACAACTAAGGAAAAACGTCATCAGTGTGAGCACTGCGAAAGGTGTTTTTACACCCGTAAGGATGTGCGACGCCACTTGGTTGTGCATACAGGACGCAAGGACTTCCTTTGCCAGTACTGCGCACAACGATTCGGCCGTAAGGACCATCTTACCCGCCATGTTAAGAAAAGCCACGCTCATGAGCTGCTGAGTATTAAGGCAGAGCCTGTAGATTTGATAGAGTCACAATCCTCGCCAGCATCTGGGCCACTCTCTCTGAGGTATCCAATAGGTCATGCTTCTTACTCGCCACCGCTGCCACTGAGGGCGGAACTTGAAAGTTATCTCCTAGAGCTACAGGCTGAAGATACACCCAAGCTGAGTGATTCTGCAACGGTGACTGGAGAGATGACATCGTCCCTGGACTTCCTGTCTCCACTGTTTAATTTTCTGCCTTACAACCAAGGGGCAGGGCCTACTTTGGGAGTGGCTTACAGCCAGGAGGAGGGGCTACTGACCACTCCCATGCAAGACACACCAGAGCCTCTTAGCCTCCTTCACACAATCACACATTCACACACACTGTCACAAACCAATGCACTCACAAGAAGTTATACACATCCACCATCTCTGAATACAACCACCACCCTGCCTCGCTTCCACCAAGCCTTCCAGTAACCCAAATACATTCACACACTTACAATATTTGTAGCACTTATTAAAACACTCTTATGTTTATTATCAACTTAGCCCTTAATCAAATTTATACAAGCATAGAGTCTCTCAAATCTTGGCAAGGCAGCAGTCTGCTTCCTCAAGCCAGTACCACATTTTTAAGGAAAGTCTTGAGGACAGTATCACACTTTTGGTCATTCAAGAGGTTGAAATTGCAATACTCATTTTATTTTCCATCTAGAGGTGTTTGAGCAATCATTTTAACAATGGAGGATGCCAATCACCTGACAAATATAACTGAACGTTAAATACATGGTTATGTGATTTATAAGAGCAGAGCTCAGTGTGTAGTGACGTTTCGCTCTCAAAATGCTGAGAGAGAGATTAACATTTTTAACTCATTAACACTTTAAACTTCTAGTGGTGTTGAAGTTCCAGCAAAACTAAAATATATTTAGTCTAACGTTGTTTCCATCTTGTTGTTTAATGTATGGCTCATAAACTGTTGGGTACTGAACTACCACCGTTTTAGTGACTTTGTCACAACTATTTACAGCCAAAGGCAACCAAAACATTCATATCTAAAAAAACAAAAAAAGAGGAAGGTTCATCTCTTTATTTTTTTATTATTATTATATATATACATTTTTTTTTTTCTGATGGCTTTTTACCATCATGCTGCTGCTCGTTGTAAGGGCCTCAAAGGATACCAGTGCAGGAATGCTTCACAATTCACATCAATAAAGGGAAAGAAAGACGAAGACTCTTTCTCTCACCCACACACACGCTCACATCCTTTTTCTCTCTTACTTCATTCAACCTCATCTACCAGAATGCTGGCTATTGCACTGATCAAAGCTGTCAATGAAAGAAACATTCATATCAGTTTTTGCTGTCTCGGTTTAAGCTCACAGCTTATATAACTCCAAAAGACAAAATGCAGTCTGTGACAGAGTGTGTCATTATTATATTGACTTCTCTACAGTTTACCTGAATATAAGCTGAGGATGTAGTTGATCTCGGTATCAAATCTATTGAAGTTTGTAATGAACATAAAGGTTATTCACATTGACAGTGATTTACAAAGCAAAGATTTGCCATTTCAATTAGATTTGGCAATTTGAGGCGACGCAAGTGACAGAAACCTCAACTTTATGCAAATGGCCAGTTAAGCAATGTGTTGGTTACTAAAGGGAGTCTGCACACATATGATGAGATCACTCATATGATCTGTCGCTGAATAAAGAAGTTGAGTAGGAATGTCTGCTAATAACCCACATTACAGCAAGTGGTTGATCTCCAACAATGTAACTGCTGTCAGTTTGAATGCATCTTCCTCTATAGACATCCTCTAGAGACAGATGTGTGTGTGTGTGTTTATAGGTATTTGGACAGAGTGTTTGGCTAAATGTCTGTTTGGTGGGTTTTGATTTACTTCCTCGGAAGCTGAAGGTTATTAAAAGCTTAAACATTCAGAGAACCTCCATTTGGGGCATATATTTCATTGATGGCACTTTTAGAAAAATAATATGCCTGTTTTTTTTTTCTTTGTCTTTTTTTTGTGAAAGTAAATAGTATAGATGTCATAAAGTAGCTTTTAGAAGATTTTAAGCATACATACACAATGCTATATGTGTGATGTTTTTACAGGTACACTTAATACAGTGTCTTTGTTGTTGTTTTGCTTTATTGCACAAAATTGTCTCTCAGTTGAGGTTTCAGTCAAACAAAGAAAAAAGGTCAATTCCAGCAAGACTCCTTTAGCAAGTACTTACTACATTTAAGGTTTCTGATAGCTTCAGTATTGACAAAATTGTGTAGATCTAGGTGGCCCGCTATCATAAGGTCATCTGAATGAGTGATGTCATTCATTTATATTTCTGCTGAATCATTGATTTATATTGTTAATCTATAGGATTACTCGAAAAGAAGACTTTATCATTGGGAGCCACAAACTTTCCTGTTCATTGTCATTGGTACAATCACAACACAGTGTGTGAGCAACACTCCTGCAATAAATCTGATGGATAATGCTGCTAATGGACAGTGTATAGCCCCTGGTGGTGCAACCGACTTTCTCTCCTC
>NW_015549666.1:93734-95060 GCF_001515605.1 Sinocyclocheilus anshuiensis | reverse complement strand
TGTGTGTGTGTGAGTATGTCGGAGTTGGGGGTTATGTGAGCCATATTGTTAACGTGTTTGTAATATGGTGCATATGACACAGACCATTTAGAAGATGGATGTCACCACAGCATGGGGAAGGCCGTGGAGGTACTGACCCATGATCCAAGATAGATGATATGGATAGATGTAAAAGACAGACAGCATTCCAGCCATAATTATGTGTCATTGTGTTCTTTGTTTTAATGCCATTCTGTGTTAATGGCCTGTTATTGCTAATCATGTATATTTTACTTTAATGTATTTTACAAACTACTGTTGTACATGTATAGCCTAAGACAGACAGGATCGTATATATATATATATATATGTGTATGAATGTGTGTTATGCATTTGTCTCCGTCATGAGAGCCTGCTGCCACAGCTGACAATTAATTTGTCTCCTACTGAGAACATCATCCAAAGAGAAAATTATTTATTCACTGACTAGCTGAGTCAGTTGTGTGTTAAGGAAGGCAGGCTGTCAGCAGTTGTGCATGTTTCTGATGAAAAAAATGTGTTTCTGTGTATGTTTAGACGACCTTTGCTGCTATGTGAGGAGAGGAGAGATTTGGTCCAGTGTTAATACTGTCCACAGTAATGAGTGATCAATAAACACAAGAATGACTCACTCTACCAGGAGTTTGTGTCTTCTGTGTTTGTGTAAATGCACGCACGCACACACACACACACACTGGTTTCCATTTTCATGGGGACATGCCATAAACGTAATGGTTTTTATTTTCTATCCCCTTACCCCCTAAACCTACCCCTCACACAAAACATTTATAGAATTTCAAAAAACTTAAATCTGTATGATTTATAAGCTTGTTTCCTCATGGGGACCAAATAGATGTCCCACAAAGTCAAAATTTACTGGTATTACTGTAATTGTGGGGGTATTTGGTCCTGTAACGTATGGAACCAGGACACACGCATACAATTTTTTTTTAGACCCCTTACTTTTCTCACATTCTTACCTTGCTTATTAAAAAAAAATAAAAAAATCTAATAAATCTACACTCCATACCCCATAATGAAAAAGCAAAAGAAAAAAAAAACAGTTTTGTGATACCTTTACAAATGTAAGTAAAAAGAAAAGAAGAAAAATAAAATTTTTAATTGACATAAACAAGTATTAGTAAAGCTTTTTACATCATACCCAAAAAGTGCCATCGAAGTACTGAGTTATGGGTCTGAATGTTTTTGTTCTTCTCTTTTTTCCTTTTTTTCCTCTTTTTTAATAAGATTGGAAATTTATAGTGGAAATCTGGGCCCGTATTCACAAAACATTTTATCTTACCACTA